>NW_027772940.1:0-293 GCF_054177405.1 Leptonychotes weddellii | reverse complement strand
GTAAAGCAGATAATTCGAACTAGAGGTCTTGAGAGATGGCTGGAAAAAATGGGAGGTGCTCTTCAATGTTGACAGAAAGAGGATCCATATCCAGCTCAACATGAAGGCAGCCAGAATATCATCTGCAGGCTGGGTCCACGCTTGTCTCAAAGGGCAGCTTCATTAGACATTTGGGATGTATTCTCTCTTTCCCCAGTCAACCTTTAGCTACAACACATCTGCTCATACCACAGACACACAAGGGGTTGTGATCACATCGATTCCAATGGCTTTAAATACCAACTTTATGCTCA
>NW_027772939.1:0-293 GCF_054177405.1 Leptonychotes weddellii | reverse complement strand
TGTGAAGAGGCTTTGCACAAGGCTTTAAAACCACTCCACAGTGCTTCAGGTAAGGTCAGAGAGAGAGTTTTTAGTGAGGATTTTATTAGCCCAAACTTTGAGGCTTTCATTGCATTTATCAGGAAGTAGGGCCCTAGCAGCACATTTTCCACGGGTGCCTCTAAGGTCATGGCTGTTGAAGTGCACGGAGCCAGGGGCTCAGAATTCCTTCTTCTGATTAAATGTGGTCAGCTGAAGGCTCAACATTTTTAAGAAATGCAGCTTGTGTGTTTAAAGAGTAGGGCTGGGCTGAT
>NW_027772938.1:0-293 GCF_054177405.1 Leptonychotes weddellii | reverse complement strand
TTCACAGCCGCGGTGGCCTGTGGCTGAGCTGCTGGGTGTGACTCCCGGGGAAGCAGCTGGAAGGCGCCCGTCATGCTGGTTGGGTCGTGCACCGTCTCTGGAGAGGCTCCTGCAAAACTCATGCCGGATGCTAAGTTGGCGCTTATTTTTTTGTGAAACTGAAAATCCTCTTCAGATGGCTTTTAGTAGCTAAAGCAGGTCCTAATGTAAATGTTTCATAAAAGCTAAGTGGTGTAAAGGGAACTTTCAAAAGTCGGGGACACCTGTATTATGATTCTGATGCTTGTGCTTGC
>NW_027772937.1:0-3759 GCF_054177405.1 Leptonychotes weddellii | reverse complement strand
CCCCCCCCCCCCCCCCCGCCATCACTCAGGAAGCCTCCTTCCTGAAATCTGGCCTTGGCCACTCCACCCTGGGCCAGGGGCCACTGTGGCTCCCTGAAGCTCCTCTGTGGTCCCCTCAGCACCTCGGGCTCCCTGCTGCTTACCCGCCCCCCCCTCTGAGGGCACGTGCTGATTCTCTGGGTGTAGCTGACCGGGGGCCAGAAGATAGTGGCCTTCTGACTCACTCTGACCCTCCAGGGCCAGCACAGGAACTGGCGCTTGCATGATGACTGAAGGCTTACTTACACAACCACATGGCCGGCGTGGGTTTTGGCGTGAGAGTGAGCAGGTGAGGCCGCAGCCCCCGTGGACATACTGCTTCAGGGTCGTTTAACGCTTAGAGACATAGACACAGAACAGGACTAGGACCCAGCTCTTGCTGGTAGGGCCAGGCTGCCGTCAGGCCTTGGAGACCAGTCCAGCCAGAAACCTTCAGTCCATGAAGGCTGGCCAGGTGGGTAGGATGGGTAGGATGGAGCCCGCCAGCATGGTGGCGATGAACCCAGGCCACTAAGGCTGTGCGTCTAGCTCTGCTCCCACCTGGGCACAGGCTGGCCTTCGCGTGAAGCCAGCAGCCAGAGAGCAGGCAGGCCTGGCCTGCACCTGCACCAGGCCCTCCTGGGAGCAGTTATGTGTCCCAGTGCCCTGTGGGGGAAGGAGAAAGGTGCGCAAAGGGGCCTCATAGGAAGAGGCGGGAGGGAGGGGGAAAGCAGATGAAGGGAGGAGGGAGAGACCAATGAAGTCATTCACGGAGAATGGAGTTGTCATCCAGGCATCCCCAGAGAAGTCACAATGCTTTTTGCTTTTTCTGGAAGAGACCTTTTGCTGGCCAGTGCCTCCTAGGCCTCCTGCCCACCTGACCATCCCCCCCACCCCGCCCCACCTTCTCTAACACATTGCACACTGCTTCAGGAATTTTTATTGAACATTCTTGGGGGAGTCCTTTCAGCCATCCACTCATCAACCTGGAGGCCTGACACTCCCGGCCCCGCGCTGGGCTCCCCACTTTGGCCTCCATGGTCAGCCCCTCAGGAGAGGAGGCCTACCTGGTGGGCTGAGGGATGTGGGTGTGTTCTGGAGAGAGGGCAGTGTGAAAGGCTGCCTGCAGAGGGCAGGCTCTGGGCCAAGAAGAGGGCCTTAGGGAAGTGCCACCAGGACCCCCGATTGGGAAGGGTGAGTGAGTGGGCAGGCCAGCTCCCGGTGCTAAGGATCGGCCTGGGCTGGGGCCTGGGAGCCCCGCTGCTTGTTCATGGTGCTCAGGAGCTGCTGCACGTACGAGGTCAGCAGGTCATCCATCTTGTAGCCCTGGACAGGGGAAGGGTGGGGTTGGAGGCTGTGAGGGGCAGTGGCGGTGCCCTGCTTCTGCCTCAAGGACACACTGGACAGGGAGGTGAAGAGGCGAGCAGGGCTCCTGCTACTGAGAACAGTCCTCCTCCCTCCTCAGAGCGGCCCAGGACCACAGGGGGCCCGCACCAGAGCTTGCCACCACAGTCCCTGGATGACACTCCCAGCCTTTTTCTTGCTGCTTCTCCTTCCCAGACTCTGCTGGCCCGGCCTGGCCTAGTCCCCCCCGGGCACAGGAAGCCTGGCCCTCATCGTGAGCCACTTCCCTGGTGGCAGTCTGGGGTCAGGGTTAGGGAAACGTAGTCCCTGGTGCCTCTGTGTGCTGTGTGTCTGGGTTGGGCGAAGGGACCTGGGATGCCCAGGAGGCCCCCAGGGCTGGGGCTCACCAGAGAGGTCTCACACAGCAAGCGGCTGCCCCGGGCCAGGCTCCCCAGCGCCATGTGGAAGTAGGTGCTACCACTGCTCCAGCTGGAGATCTTGGTGAAGGGGTAGGTGGTGAGCAGTTCCTGGGGGGCAGAGTGGGCAGGGCGGGTAGGACCCAGCTGAAGCCCAGGGGGCCCTGCTGCTCAGGGGTCCTCCAGAGCCCACGGGGCCGTGTGAGCGGGGGACAGAAGGGCAGGGGTGTACGACCTGTGTGGGGGTATGGGACCCTGGCAGCTTCCCCAGCCCTGCCCGGGCCCTGCTGCTACCTTGGTCTTGGGGTGGATAAGCAGAACCCCGTGCCGGTTGATGGCGATGAGGATGATGTCCGGGTAGGAGGGCTCCGAGGTTTGCTGGGGAGGAGGGCACCGTGGTCATAGCCCAGCCAAGGAGCCCAGGGGGCCACCTCCCTGAGGCACACACATGCACACGCATGCACACGTGCTCCTTCCAAACCAGGTGGCCAGGCCCACCCCTAGATGTGAGTTGAAAGAGGAGCTGGGGCCGCTGGGGCCAGAGCCGGGTGAAGCCTACCTTCACCTTGAAGAAGGCAGACCCAAACGTGGGCCACCGGCAGATCCACTTGAGGAAGGCCACTTTGGCCTCCTGTACTGTCTTGTCCTTGTGCTTGTCATAGGCCAGAAGGATGTTCTGGGGGAGGTAAGGGCCAGTGAGGGCCTGAGTGGGGGCCAGGGCCTGAGCAGGCCCTCCACACAGGATCCCTGAGGCCCCAGTCCAAAGTAGCACCTGTGTGCCTGTGGCTGGTCTGGAGGCCACTGAGAGCCATGTGTGTCCTCTGCACACAGAGAACCCATCTCTGAGGTGCTGTGGACAGCATGGGGAAGGGCTGACACTCGCAGACGCAGCATACCCTCCATGCCCAGAATGTGCTCATCTTACCCAGGTGGGGCCCAGCCCCCATGTACCCAGGGCCCCCTCCCCAGCCGCATCAAGGACCTTTCTCCATTCCTCCGAGGACATTAGACGTGTGAGGTTCTCAGGCACAAGTTCCTGCAGGATCTTGGGGATACTAGCTAGCTGGGACCGGTCATTGTCAAACTGGGCCTTGTAGATGAGGCCTGCCAGGTGGACAGCATCCTCCCGTGCACACTTGTGGAACCCACGGAGGTACTTGGGCAGCTCCTGAGTGGTGGACACGGTGGCTTCAGGCAGTGGCCCCCGACCCTTCGTGCTCAAGTGGCAGAGGTGTTAGCTCACCCCCAGCCAGGGGGCAGAGGGGAGGGTTTCTGGCAGGTCAGGGCAGGGCTCCCGGACGTCTCACCGTGGAGTGATGGCCGTCCCTCCCCTGTGCAGTCGGGACCCTCCGCTCCCCCCGCCCCTTCCCAGCAATCACACTGCAGCCACTGGTACAGTCACTGTCCCCAAAGGCTGTCCCTCTGCTCCTGGCTTCAGAACCCTCAGGGGCTCAGCCCGCACACCACATGGGGCCTCAAGGGCCTCCAGAAGCCCCTGGAGGTGGGGGGGGTTGCCCCGGAGCAAGGCAGCTGCTGACCTGCTGCATCCTCTACCACCTCTCAGGGCAGGTGTGGGATGGAGTGAAGGCAGACCCAAATACCCCCCAGGAGGGAGCCTGCCCGGGTACCTGGTGGTAATGAAGTATGGTGTCTGCATTTACGTCCTTCCCCGGGGTCACGTTGAGCCACAGTTTCCGCATGAAGTACACCTGGTAGGGGAGCACCACGGGGGCCCCTGGGCAGGGGGGGCAGTGAGCACCAAGGCTGTCCTCTGGCCCCGCAGATGCTTGGACCTGTGCCCCCCTCCCCCTCTTGTGGCCAGGGCATTCTGCAACCCCCGTCGGAACACAGGGCCTGCAGCACCCGCGCCTTGCTGCAACTTCCCCCCCCCCCCCATCACTGCTGTGTTTCCTCTTGCGGCCTCTCCTGCTGGAAAGCCTCATCCCCTCTTCCTCCCCGACCCCCGACTCGTCCTCATCCT
>NW_027772936.1:0-293 GCF_054177405.1 Leptonychotes weddellii | reverse complement strand
TTTGCAGAGGACGGAGCCGTCCCCACCCAGGTGCCTTGGCCCCCAGCTCCCCCCGGTTCTGCCCAGAGCATAAGTGACCGGCGGCCCCACTCCATCTTGCAGTGGAGCGTGACCGCACCCTGGGCCACCAGGAGCCCCACTGGAAGGAGTTCCGCTTCGACCTGACCCAGATCCCAGAGGGCGAGGCAGTCACGGCCGCCGAGTTCCGGATTTACAAGCTGGCCAGCGCCCACCTGC
The DNA here is from genome assembly GCF_054177405.1 of Leptonychotes weddellii. Classification (NCBI taxonomy): domain Eukaryota; kingdom Metazoa; phylum Chordata; class Mammalia; order Carnivora; family Phocidae; genus Leptonychotes; species Leptonychotes weddellii. The sequence continues at coordinate 56 of NW_027772936.1, read as the reverse complement.
TCAACAGGACCCTGCACGTCAGCATGTTCCAGGTGGTCAGGGAGCAGTCCAACAGG
>NW_027772935.1:0-293 GCF_054177405.1 Leptonychotes weddellii | reverse complement strand
AAAATACACAAAGAACTCTTAAAACACAACAATAAGACAACCCAATTAAAATATGGGCAAAAGCCCCAAACTGACACCTCACCAAGGAAGATACACAGATAGCAAATAAGCATATGAAAGGCTGCTCAACATCATATATAATTAGGGAATTACAAATTAAAATACAACTATGAGATACCATTACACACCTATTAGAATAGCCAAAATTCAAAACACTGACAACACCAAATGCTGGCAAGGATGTGCAGCAAAAGGAACTCTCATTTATTGCTGGTGGGAATGCAAAATGATTC
>NW_027772934.1:0-293 GCF_054177405.1 Leptonychotes weddellii | reverse complement strand
CATTGTTGCAAAAACAAGGTTTCAGTCTTTTTTATGGCTGAGCAATATTCTGCTGTATATCTATATCTACCTATCATCTATCAACTATCTATCTTCTATCTATCTATCTATCTATCATCTATCTATCATCATGTATCATCTATCTATCTATCTATCATCTATCTATCATCTGTCTATCACATCTTTATCCATTCATCAGTTGATGGACACTTGTGCTGTTTCTATAGTTTGACACTTCTAGATAATGCTACTATGAACATCAGAGTGCATTTATCACTTTGAATTAATGTGCT
>NW_027772933.1:0-293 GCF_054177405.1 Leptonychotes weddellii | reverse complement strand
GTCTCAAGGGAACAGGAGGGACACATGGGACATCCTTTGTCCTTGGAAGTATCCAATGGGGCTACGTCTGTGGGAGTGTTTCCTGGGACTGGGTGGTGGTGAAACCTGCCTTGGTGGGTACATAAAAGGAAGCTTCTGCCCACAGCTTGGGAGCGGTCAAGTCCAGGTTCTAGAGCAATCTGTCCTCGCTCTTCCTGGACACTCTGCTCCCCTCTCCAGCCAGCCTGTGCATCTTGCTGCCATCCCAAACTGAGATGGACAAGTCCCTGCTCCTGCTCCTGCTGCTGGCAGTC
>NW_027772932.1:0-293 GCF_054177405.1 Leptonychotes weddellii | reverse complement strand
AAAGGCAGGGAATTGACTTGAACTGGGCATCTAGATAACATCATAACTGAAAACAGATGCACTAAGCAGAAAGCAAGTTTTGGGTTTCTGGTTCCTGAACATTAATGCAATTGCCCAGTTGTGAAGTCATGCTAATGACTCAACATGAAGTTTTAGTACCTCTCTCAGACATTTAACTAATGATAGATTGTAAATACCTTTGCTACCTGAAATGTAAGACCAGATCTATATTATGTTAATGAATCTGATGCTGCATTGCTGATGATTAGTAAGAATCATCAGGGGCCATTAAA
>NW_027772931.1:0-293 GCF_054177405.1 Leptonychotes weddellii | reverse complement strand
AAGACTAACCTGAAATCCAGGGATTTGCCCCAACTGGGATAGAAACCCAGCCCCACACGCTCTGAGAGCGGGACTGGGGCCATTGCCTGAACCGTTTGGGAATCAACAATATTGGTAAAGCCTGTCACCATGTCTCATTTGATGTATCTTGCTTCAAGCACTTTTGATTCCTACCCATCCCTTTGAGCCTTTTGGTTTTGACATCCCGTTTCTGACACCTGCTGCGGGCTCTCGGTGAGTGACACATTCTGGGCAGGAACGTCTCCTCCTAAAGAATTGGTTCAGGTTGGGGG
>NW_027772930.1:0-293 GCF_054177405.1 Leptonychotes weddellii | reverse complement strand
AAATAAATAAATAAAATCTTAAAAGAAAAAAATACATACGTACATACACATCTTCCCTAACATGGTGGTGCCTCCTCTCAATGTCCTCATTTCCTTTTTTTTTTTTTTAGAATTTATTTATTTGAGAGAGAGAGTGTGTGTGCACATGTGCACATGTCAGCAGGGGGTGGGCGGGAGGGGGAGAGGGAGAGAATCTCAGACGAGTTCCCCACTGAGCACAGAACCCGATGTGGGGGCAATCCCACAACCCATGAGATCATGACCTGAGCCGAAACCAAGAACCGGGCGCCCAA
>NW_027772929.1:0-293 GCF_054177405.1 Leptonychotes weddellii | reverse complement strand
TCCATCCATGGAACTCTCTTTTTTTGTGTGAAACTCTGTGCCCATTAAACAATAACCCCATCTCTTTCTCTCCCCCAACCCCTGGCAACTACCATTCTACTTTCTGTTGCTATGAATTTAACTACTCTAGGGACCTCATATAAGTGGAATCGCACAGTATTTGTCGTTTTGTGATTGGCTTATTTCACTTAGCATAATGTCCTTAAGGTTCATTTACGCAAGTTTCAAAAGTTCCTTTCTTTTTTAAGACCAAATAATATTCCTGTGTGTGTGTGCATGTGCACGTGTGTGTG
>NW_027772928.1:0-293 GCF_054177405.1 Leptonychotes weddellii | reverse complement strand
TGTAGAAGTGATTTTGCATTGGCTGTTCCTCTGTAGGATCAAGGAAAATTACCTGCTCTTCCTTTGAGTGTTGATATATGTTGACCAATTTTTGCAACTGTTTATTATTTCCGTGTCTTTGCAAATTTTTTTTAACAACAGCTTCATTGGGTTATAATTCACAAACCATAAAATTCACCCACTTGAAGTGAAGAGTTCAGAGTTTTTCATATATGCACAGAATTGCCTTTGCAGATTTTTGCCAGTACACTTTTCTTTCCTCTTTCTACTGTGTAGCCCTAACCCTTTCATAT
>NW_027772927.1:0-293 GCF_054177405.1 Leptonychotes weddellii | reverse complement strand
CCAATCAGTCTGCCACTGGTGTATAAAATTAGTCCATAATGGATTCTTTAAACTTAAAGCTTTGCAGCCCTCAGTGCATTAAAATAGTCAAATTTTTGTTTGTTTGTTTTAAGGGGAGGGGTGAAATAATGCATGGTGCCTGGTAGTGAAAAGCAAAGAATGAAAATGGCATCATAGTAAGTGAAAGAGACTTTAGTGTCGTTTTAGGCTCTTATTTCCTGGACTGTGAAAGCCAGACCAACAAATCAAGACTTGATGCAGAAGAGTGTCAGGTTTTACTGGAAACTTCTATA
>NW_027772926.1:0-3759 GCF_054177405.1 Leptonychotes weddellii | reverse complement strand
TTTTTTTTTTTTTAAAGATTTTATTTATTTACTTGACAGAGAGAGACACAGCGAGAGAGGGAACACAAGCAGGGGAAGTGGGAGAGGGAGAAGCAGACTTCCTGCCAAGCAGGGAGCCTGATGCAGGGCTCGATCCCAGGACCCTGGGATCATGACCTGAGCCGAAAGCAGACGCTTAACGACTGAGCCACCCAGGTGCCCCTATTTTTAGCTTCTTGAGGAACCTCCATACTGTTTTCCAGAGTGGCTGCACCAGCTTGCATTCCCACCAACAGTGTAAGAGGGCTCCCCTTTCTCCACATCCTTGCCAACATTTGTTCTTTCCTGTTTTGTTAATTTTTGCCATTCTAACTGGTGTAAGGTGGTATCTCATTGTGGTTTTGATTTGTATTTCCCTGATGGGTAGTGATGTTGAGACTTTTTTCATGTGTCTGTTAGCCATTTGTATGTCTTCTTTGGAGAAGTGCCTGTTCGTGTCTTCTGCCCATTTTTTGATTGGGTTATTTGTTTTTTTGAGCGTTGAGTTTGAGAAGTTCTTTTTTTCTTTAAGATTTTATCTATCTATTTATTTATTTATTTATTTGAGAGCTAGAGAGAGATAGCGAGAGAGAGCATGAGCAGGGGCAGGGGAGAGGGAGAAGCAGGCTCCCCGCTGAGCAGGGAGCCTGAAGCGGGGCTCGATCCCAGGACCCCAGGATCACAACCTGAGCAGAAGGCAGACGCTTACCCAACTGAGCCACCCAGGCACCCCGAGTTTGAGAAGTTCTTTATAGATCTTGGATGTCAGCCTTTTATCTGTAATGTCATTTGCAAATATCTTCTCCCATTCTGTCGGTTGCCTCTTAGTTTTGTTGACTGTTTCCTTTGCTGTGCAGAAGCTTTTTATCTTGATGAAGTCCCAAAAATTAATTTTTGCTTTTGTTTCCCTTGCCTCTGGCGACGTGTCTTGAAAGAAGTTGCTGTGTCCGATGTCGAAGAGCTTACTGCCTATGTTCTCCTCTAGGATTTTGATGGATTCCTGTCTCACATTGAGGTCTTTCATCCATTTTGAGTTTATCTTTGTGTAATGGGCATGGTTCTTGTCTCCAGACCTGATCCCAACCCACACACTGAGATCTGGAGAAGGAAATCTACAGCTGACATAGGGACATTTGTGCTCGTGGACAGCAAGAAATAGGATAAGTGTCATAGAAACAATAATCAAAGAGGAAATAGAAGAAAACATTCCGAAAGCAAAGGTAGATAGGTATTTTCAGCTCAAAAAGGGTTGCCAAGTAAACTGAATGGGGATTAAAAAAAAAACTAATAGACACATACTGGGATGAAACATTTGCATTTTGGGGATAAAGAAAAACTCCGATGAAGATTCATGCAGAAGAAGCAGGCAGTCTTCAAAGAAAATAAAAATCAGATGGCCTTAGCTCTTCAACTCTGATAGTGGGTTCCAGAATCTGGAAGAAGATGAAGCACTGAAAGCAACTGAAAGAAAAAAAGATGGTGCCGGAAATGCCCCATAGCAGTGGGTATTTACATGTGACTCAAATATGCAAGGGTTTAGGAAATATATCATCCGTATATCCTTGTTGGGGGTGGGAAGGGAGTGGGAAGCAAATACTTGAAAATGTGCTTCGGTCAACCAGGAGTTGAAACAAAGAACTTGAAAGAAAAGCATCTAGTATATTCCTGGAAAGGAAAGCTGTTGCACTGTATGGTGGCAATGCTCTGTAACTATTTCTATGTAAAATAAAATTAATTGACCATGGAACAATTATGACATTTTTATAATTTTATAAAATATAATTTTATTTTATTTATTTTTATTTTTTTAAGATTTTATTTGAGAAGGAGAGAGCACAAGCAGGGGGTCTGTAGGCAGAGGGAGAAGCAGGCTCCCCACTGAGCAGGGAGCCTGATGCGAGACTCAATCCCAGGACCCTGGGATCATGACCTGAGCCGAAGGCAGATGCTTAACCGACTGAGCCACCCAGGCACCCCTGTAAAATATAATTTTAAATATGTTTTTACAAGAATGTAGCTATTATAATTAAAAAATATATACATAACAAAATAACCCCATAGTTGTACTGGAAGAGACCCAGAGCATACCCCTGAAGACCAGAAGCAGGGGGTGAAGAGAGTGAGGACACACGAGGGAATGGATTTTCTAATCTCTCAGAAAGGGAGTCAATTGCTGTATTTTTTGTTTCTGAATTCAGTATCTTCAGACATGGAAGTTAAAGCATGTTATTTAAAGATATAAAAATAATTGCCGGCAGAACTAAAAACATGTTTATCAAATTAGCAGGAGGTAGGAAAAATTAGAGAATGAGTCTTAGTCTGTTCAGGCTGCTACAACAAAGTGCTGCAGACTGGTGGCTTGTAAACAACAGACATTTATTTCTTACAGTTCTGAAGGTGGAAATCAGAGATCAGGGTGCCAACAGGGTTGGGTTCTGGTGAGGGGCCTCTTCTGGGTTGCAGAGGGCAGGCTTCTCGCTGTGTCCTCACACGGTGGCAGGGAGTTTCTTTTATCAGGGTCCCCAGGGCTCCACCCTCCTGACTTAAGCATCTCCTGAAGGCCCTGTCTCCTAAAGCCATCACATCGGGCATTAGGATTTCAATATATGAACTTCGAGGGGACACAAACATTCAGGCCACAGCAAACTAAAAATATTCTGTTTACCAAATTAGCAGAAGGTAGGTAAAAGGAGGAAAAAAGAGATACAACAGAAGCATATGAAATATAAAATAAGAAAATGGAATTAAGACCAAAGATATCTGTTACAAAAGTACATATAAATTAAAAAAAAATTCTATCCATTAAAAGAAAATGACTCTCAGATTGGGTAAATTCAACCCAAATCCGACCATACATGGTGTGAAAGCATATACCCAAAATTAAATAATTAAGGTACAGTAATCACAGATACACCAGCCAAATGCAGACAAAAAGAAGGCAGGGGTCACAACACTGCTATCAGAAGAAGGGGAATTCGGGGTTCCTGGTGGCTCAGTCAGTGAAGTATCCGACTCTGGATTTTGGCTCAGGTTATGATCTCAGGGTTGCAAGACGGAGCCCCACATTAGTGGGGTGCTGGGTGTGGAGCCTGTTTAAGATTCTCTCTCTCCCTCCCTCTGCCCCAGTTAACCCCCGCTTGCCCTCTCTCTCTCTCTCTCTCAAAAAAAAATGGGGGTGGAATTCAAGGTAGACATTATTCAATGAGACTAACTAAGGTCACTTGACAAACTGATGGAGGGTTTAATCCACAACCAAGATATAACAGCTGTGGATGTAATGTAGCTTATAAATATATATGGAAACTAAGTTGCACATGCCAACCAGAAATTGACAGAAAAGTGATTATTGAGAAACTTGAAAGTATTCTTTTCTTTTCTTTTTTTTATTTTATTTATTTATTTGACAGAGAGAGACACAGTGAGAGAGGGAACACAAGCAGGGGGAGTGGGAGAGGGAGAAGCAGGCCTCCCACGGAGCAGGGAGCCTGACGAGGGGCTTGATCCCAGGATCCCGGGATCATGACCTGAGCCAAAAGCAGACGCTTAACGACTGAGCCACCCACGCACCCCTGTTCTTTTAATTCTTTTTTTTTTTCAGTTTTTTTTTCTTTTTAAAAATTTTTTTTATTGTTATGTGAATCCCCATACATTACATCATTAGTTTTAGATGTAGTGTTCCATGATTCATTGTTTGTGCATAACACCCAGTGCTCCATGCAGAACGTGCCCTCTTTAATACCC
>NW_027772925.1:0-13890 GCF_054177405.1 Leptonychotes weddellii | reverse complement strand
ACGATGGACTCTGAAAAACAAACTGAGGGTTCTAGAGGGGAGGGGGGTGGGAGGATGGGTTAGCCTGGTGGTGGGTATTGAGGAGGGCACATTCTGCATGGAGCACTGGGTGTTATGCACAAACAATGAATCATGGAACACTTCATCTAAAACTAATGATGTAATGTATGGGGATTAACATAAGAATAAAAAAAAAAATAGAAATGGAAGGAAAACTTCCAAACTCTATGAGGTCAGCATTACCTTGATCCCAAAACCAGTCAAAGACCCCATCAAAAAGGAGAATTATAGACCAATATCCCTGATTAACATGGATGCCAAAATTCTCACCAAGATACTAGCCAATAGGATCCAATAGTACATTAAAAGATTTATTCACCACGACCAAGTTGGATTTATTCCTGGGCTGCAAGGGTGGTTCCAAATCTGCAAATCAATCAATGTGATACACTACATTAATAAAAGAAAGGACAAGAACCATATGATCCTCTCAACAGATGCAGAAAATGCATTCAACAAAGTACAGCATCCCTTCTTGATTAAAACTCTTCACAGTGTAGGGATAGAGGGAACATACCTCAATATCATAAAAGCCATATCCAAAAAGCCCACAGTGAATATCATTCTCAATGGGGAAAACAGAGAGCTTTTTCCTTAAGGTCAGGAACACGACAGGGATGTCCACTATCACCACCTTTGTTCAACAGAGTACTAGATGTCCTAGCCTCAGCCATCAGATAACAAAAAGAAACAAAAGGCATCTGAATTGGCAAAGAAGAAGTCAAACTCTCACTCATCGCAGATGCCATGATACTCTATGTGGAAAACCCAAAAGACTCCACCCCAAAACTGCTAGAACTCATACAGGAATTCAGCAAAATGGCAGGATATAAAATCAATGCACAGAAATCAGGTGCATTTCTATACACTAACAATGAGAGAGAAGAAAGAGAAATTAAGGAGTCGATCCCATTTACAATCGCATCCCAAACCATAAGATACCTAGGAATAAATCTAACCAAAGAGGCAAAGGATCTGTACTCAGAAAACTATAGAATACTCCTGAAAGAAATTGAGGAAGACACAAAGAAATGGAAAAATGTTCCATGCTCATGGATTGGAAGAACAAATATTGTGAAAATGTCTATGCTACCTAGAGAAATCTATACATTCCATGCAATCCCTATCAAAATACCATCAACATTTATCACAGAGCTGGAACAAATAACCCTAAAATTTGCATGGAATCAGGAAAGACCCCAAATAGCCAGAAGAATGTTGAAAAAGAAAACCAAAGCTGGTGGCATCACAATTATGGACTTCAAACTATATTAGAAAGCTCTATGGTCAATTAATCTTCAACAAAGCAGGAAAGAATATCCAACGGAAAAAAAGGCAGTCTCTTCAACAAATGGTGTTGGGAAAATTGTACAGCCACATGCATAAGAATGAAACTGGACCACTTTCTTATACCATAAATAAAAATAGACTCAAAATGGATGAAAGACCTAAATGTGAGATAGGAATCCATCAAAATCCTAGAGGAGAACACAGGCAGCAACCTGTGTGACCTCAGCCACAGCAACTTCTTGCTAGACACGTCTCCAAAGGCAAGGGAAGCAAGGGCAAAAATGAACTATTGGAACTTCATCAAGATAAAAACTTTTGCACAGCAAAGGAAACAGTCGACAAAATCAAAAGACAACTGACAGAATGGGAGAAGATATCTGCAAATGTCTTATCGCATAAAGGGCTAGTATCCAAAATCTATAAAGAACTTACCAAACTCAACACCCAAAGAACAAAGAATCCAATCAAGAAATGGGCAGAAGACATGAACAGACATTTCTCCAAAGAAGACATACAAATGGCTAACAGACACATGAAGAAATGCTCTACATCACCCATCATCAGGGAAATCCAAATCAAAACCACAATGAGATACTACCTCACACCAGTCAGAATGGCTAAAATTAACAAGTCAGGAAATGACAATGTTCATGAGGATGCAGAGAAAGGGAACCCTCCTACACTGTTGGTGGGAATGGAAGCTGGTGCAGCCACTCTGGAAAACAGTACAGAGGTTCCTCAAAAAGTTGAAAATAGAGCTACCCTACAACTCAGCAATTGCACTATTGGTATTACCCCCAAAATACAAGTGTAGTGATCCGAAGGGGCACCTGCACCCCAGTGTTTATAGCAGCAATGTCCACAATAGCCAAACTATCAAAAGAGCCCAGATATCCATCAACAGATGAATGAATAAAGAAGATGTAGTATATATAATGGAATACTACTCAGACATCAAAAAATGAAATCTTGCCATTTGCAATGATGTGGATGGAACTGGAGGGTATTGTGCTGAGCGAAATAAGTCAATCAGAGAAAGACAATTATCATATGATCTCACTCATGTGTGGAATTTAAGAAACAAAACAGAGGATCATAGGGGAAGGGAGGGAAAAATTAAACAATATGAAATCAGAGAAGGAGACAAACCATAAGAGACTCTTAATCATAGGAAACAAACTGAGGAGTGCTGGAGGGGAAGAGGGTGGAGGGACGGGGTGACTGGGTGATGGACATTAAGGAGGGCACCTGATGTAATAAGAAGATAAAAGAATTATTATTATATCATTATATTATATACATATTATATACAACTGATGAAACACTGAACTCTACCTCCGAAACTAATAATATACTGTATGTTAATTAATTGAATTTAAATTAAAAAAATCAGTTGTGTTTCTACATACTAACAAAGAATTATTTGGGAAGGAAATTAAGAAAACAATCCCATTTATGAGAGCATTAAAAATATTAAAATACTTAACAATAAATTTAACTGAAGAAGTAAAAGATCCATCCACAGAAAACTAAGATATGACAGAAACTGAAGAAGACAAATAAATGGAAATATATCCTGTGTTCATGGATTGGAACAAATAATACTGTTAAAATGTCCAAAGTACCCAAAGCTATCTACAGATTCAATGCAATACCTATCAAAATTCCAAGGGCATTTTTCAAATAAATAGAAAAAAACAACCATAAGATTCATATGCAACCACAAATAGTCAAAGTAATCTTGAGCAAGAAGAACAATGTTGGAGGCATCACTCTTCCTGATTTCAAATTATATTACAAAGCTATGAAAAATAGTATGGTACTGATATAAAAACAGTGTCAGAGAGCAGAGAGCCCAGAAATAAAGCCACATCAATGACATATATAATTTATGTCAAGGATGCCAAGAATACAAGTGAGAAATGGACAGTCTCTTCAAGAAATGGTATTGGGAAAACTGGATATTCACATGCAAAGAAGGATACTGGAAATTGATCCTACACGATGCACAAAAACTAATTCAAAATGGATTGAAGACTTAAACATAAGAACTGAGATCATACAACTCCTAGAAGAAAACATAGAGAAAAGCTGCTTGATACTGGACGTGGCAATGATTTTGTGGGAAAGACCGAAAGCACAGGCAACAAAAGCAAAAAAAGAAATAAACAAATGGGACTACATCAAACTAAAAAGTTTCTGCACATCAAAGGAAACCGTCAACAAAATAAAAGGGTAACCTATGGAATGCAAGAAAATATATAAAAACAATATATCAGATAAGGGGTTATTATCCCAAATATGTAGCAAACAACTGAATAGCATGCATGTTAAAAATGGATAAAGTACCTGAATAGACATTTTTCCAAAAAAAAAAAAAAAAAGGACACACAAATTTCCAACAGGTAAATGAAAAGGTGCTCAACATAATTTGTTATCAGAGATACACAAATTAAAACCACAATGAGATATTACCTCACATATATTAGAATGTCTAGTTTTAAAAAAGATAAGCAATAAGAGGTATTGACACGGATATGGAGAAAAGGGAACCTTGATACACTTGATGGGATTGTAAACTGGTACAGTCATTATGAAAAACGATATGGCAGTTCCTCAAAAAATAAAAAAAACAGAACTTCCATGTGATCCAGTAAATCAGATCTTTGGGTATATATTCAAAGGAAATGAAATCAGTATCTTAAAGAGATACCTTCACTCTCATGGTCATTGCAGCATTATTTACAACAACCAAGATATGGAAAAACAACCTAAGTGTCCAAAACAAATGAATGGATAAAGAAAATATGAAATATATATGTGTATATATGTATATATATATAAAATATTCAGCTCTAAAAAGAATGAAATTCTGCTGTTTGTGACAACGTGGATGAATCTGGAAGACATTAGGCTAAGTGAAATAGACTAGATCTAGAAAAACAATTACTGTATGATCTCACTTACATATAGAATCTAAAAATGGTGAACTCATAGAAGCAGAGAGTAGAATAGGGGCTGCTAGGAACTGAGAGAGTGGGGGAAATGGGGATATGTTAGTCAAAGGGCACAAAGTTTTAGTTCTAGATAAATAAGTTCCGGAGATCTACAATATAGTGAACACAGTTAATAACATTGCACTGTATATTTAAAATTTGCTAAGAGAACAGATCTTAGTGTCCTTTCACACACACAAAAATAACTATGTGATATGATGTATATGTCACGTATTATGATGTATACTGGTAATCATTTCACAATGCTGATACATCAAATCAATACATTATAAACCTTAAATATGTTCAATTTTTGTCAATTATACCTCAAAGTTGAAATAGAATAAAATTTTTAATTGGTCTCAAAGAAACAAACAAAACAATTGTATCTACCTCCTCCAAACATAGACATACTAGTAAAGCAGAACTGAATTTGTTAGAACTTGCCACTGTTAGGGGGAATACCACCTTGGCAGAGTGAAAGACACTCAGTAATGTCTAAGAAGTAGGGAGTCAAAGTGAATATTTATAGGATCTGAAATCTGGGCTCAGTGATTTATGGTAGGAAAAGCAAGTAGTGGGGACTGGACAAAAATTCCTGATGTAATAGTTTCAGATTGGTAGACACAACAAGGTGAGGTTGTTGAAGTTAGTCTTGAAAATTAAACTGTTGCTTCTTAAGTGAGCTACTTTAACAAGGAGATGGCCCTATCAGATAACTGATGAACATGAAATTCCTGACACAAACAGTAAGTTATTTTTTTTTTTTTTAAAGATTTTATTTATTTTTTTGACAGAGAGAGACACAGCGAGAGCAGGAACACAAGCAGGGGGAGTTGGAGAGGGAGGAGCAGGCTTCCCGCAGAGCAGGGAGCCCAATGCGGGACTCGATCCCAGGACTCTGGGATCATGACCTGAGCCGAAGGCAGACGCTTAACGACTGAGCCACCCAGGCGCCCAACAGTAAGTTATTTATTGGTTTCCAGTTCTGTCCTTCCCAGGAAAAATTTACCTGGACCAAATGGCTGTCATGTTGACCAAGGCCATCTCAATTCATGGTACTAAGAGCTAGCTAGGTCATGTTAATGCAGGTGGTCACAGTGTACAAGTCCAGGAGGCCATAGTGATTGAGTGGGTCAATCAAAATTTTAAGGTTTGATTTTCTTTGATTTCTTTTTCTAAATGCATACATGTTCTTCAACAAGTATGGTCATACTATAGTCATATTCCATATCAGACAGAATGTTGTAATTTTGTTAATGTCTGTATACTATTCCATTTAGTATGCCAGAGTTCAAATGCTATATTATTTTGGGATATTTAGAATATTCAAATATTTCTCTAGTGTAAAGTAACTTCTATGAACATCAATAGAACACTTTCTAGGAGTAATCTTTTTGTTGTTGTTGTTTTAACTATGTTAAAAATTATACTAGATCCAATATTTCAATTTTTTCTCAGTTTCAGTGGAGGAGATGATATGATTTATTTGACAGTAGTACTGGCTTTCATACGCTGGTTGAACTAGCAAAACAATCACATTAGATACAGTATTACCATCAACAGTGCTCTTATTCAAGGGGTATCAACACTAAGAAAGCCTACCAATAAGTGAAGCATAACACAACCAATTTTTCTTTCAGGGTCTGGCTGAGAAAGTTGTATACAAATTCTTATCCAAAAACACACAGCTATAATTATGTTCATATACATTTATTCCAAAAGTCTAGAATGACTCTTCAATCAAGGAATACCCTTTTATGAGTCTTATAAACCTTCCATGGCAAAATATTTATAATTTGATACTTCATATCAAAACAAAAGTTGTTATATATTAATTTTAAGATAATATTATTTTAAATACCCCATAGCATTGAATTTATCAAGTTATTCAGAATTTGGAAGATTCCTGGACCAGTGCATGAGGGAGCTGACAGAGTGTAGATATTCCTGAGGTTAAGACAAGATAGGAAAGGATCGGGGAACAGTTGTAATAAGTAGAAATTGTGCCAAAGAGAGAAGAGATCTTTAAAGTATGAGACAGAGATGGAGTAGAAAAAGAATTTGGGAAAACTATCCCTACACTGACCTGGGAGGTAGCACTGATTCTGGCATTACTGGTGAGTGGGAGTTGATTGAATAGCTCTATTTATCAAATGTCTTGCTTTTAATACTTGACACCCATTGTTTCCTATTGGCAAATATGTAGAAGAGCAGCTGGTAAGGTATTTGCCATGATTTAGTAGATTTGGGGCTTCAAAGCAAATCATCTACAGTGGGGGGGTAAAATTAAACAAAGGAGTAAATCAGGAACAAAATATTATTGACAGCACTCACATTCTGCTTCAACTTTTTCAAGATTATACTGGCCTCCCTAAAAGCACATTTATTTTGAACCTCTGAATAATTCATAACTTTATTTGGAAATAATAATTCATATGTTATGTATTCCTCCCCCTTGTTAGGAAATTTTAGTAGCAGAAGCTCACTGATATAACACATTTCTTGGTGACCTCAAATGTACACATTAAGTCTCTTGTTGCCAGGGCATTCTGGCACACAGCTCAAAAGAGAAGCATTAAACCATAGCATTCCTATTTGTGCTGCAAAGCATTCTTGGGTCAATAGTGATCTCAAATCCTCCACCTGCACACTCTCTTTACAGACTTTCACATATATTCACATATAATCTTTTCTTTTAGCTCTGTGTACTATGTGAAAATAAAAGAACCCTAATGTTTAAGTAATAAAAATCAAACAATTGCCCTAAGAGACTACTGTTAATCACAGGAACAATGTAAAATTATAATACAATAAAATTATAGTAGAATGTTGCCAGTCACTTGTTGGCATTCCATTAAAGGTTAAGTGGGGTGAGTATTTATATGGCATATTAAAGGTCACTTTCCTTAAACATGCTTTTCTTTTTTTCTTTCAAAATTGCCATAAAATAATTTTAAATAAAATCTGTTCAGCTACAGCATGCAGTCTCAAAGGCAATTCGATTAGATGACATCTCAGAGTAATTAAAAGGCTTGCTCTATGGGCGCCTGGGTGGCTCAGTTGGTTAAACGACTGCCTTCGGCTCAGGTCATGATCCTGGAGTCCCAGGATCGAGTCCCGCATCGGGCTCCCTGCTCAGCGGGGAGTCTGCTTCTCCCTCTGACCCTCCTCCCTCTCATGCTCTCTGTCTCTCATTCTCTCTCTCTCAAATAAATAAATAAAATCTTTAAAAAAATAAAAAAATAAAAAAAAATAAAAGGCTTGCTCTGTATCAAACAGAAAGTAAGGAAAGTTTGTTCATGGATATTTTATCCATAAGATCAGGTCTGTCTCAAAATGTTAATGGTTTTTTTTCATTGACAGAATGCCTTTCCTTCATGATATTTTATTTCTTGACCAATTTTCTTAAAACTGAAACAATAACTAACCAGTTTTAGGCATTTCTGGAACTTCTCTTTAAAACCATTCCTTTGTTTTAATCGATGTTTCCATACTTTGTTAACAAAGCTGACAGAAAATCTTGGTTACAAGTAAGCAGATAGAGATAGCCAATAAATCAAATCAGAATAGGAACAACAAACCTTAGAAATAAGATATTTTATAAGAAATAAAACATTAAAAAAGAAAGAAAAGGAAAGGACTCCACTTAAATCAACTTATAAAAAATTTACTTTTCCTTTCTTGGGACAAATATTGGGCTGTTCACTATGAGCAAGCTTAGCTAAGGTAATATTTGGTAACCATCAACTAGAGACTAAGATGTTTATTCAAAAGAATAATCACAAGCAAATACAAAGATACTTCATATATGAGGAAGAGCTAAATAAAGATTTAGAATCTGATTAACCTTAGAACAAAAGGAATGGATCTTAATAAATTAAAAACTCCAAAGCATATTTATAGTGGAATCTCTTTAAGGGTTCAATAACCAGCCCTGGGTAGATATTTCTGCATGCCTTAAAGGTGGAACAGATGTTGCAGAGAATGTCATTATTGTGAGAGTGTAGCCTTTATTGTCAACCTTGAAGCAAAGACTCTATCAATCTTAGTCATTCTTGAAAGTTTCAAAGTTTGACATGTAGAAAGAAATAAAAAAATTATTTTTCATGGAATAGTTTTCCTTTCCCCTTTCATCTTAATTTTCAGCAAATATTGAAAAATATTATATAAGGCAAGAAAAAAAGTAAATTTATAATTTACAATTTAGTATTCCTTTTATAAGATTTTTTTTTCTGTTTTCATACAAAGTTTTAGATCATACCCTTTTGGCCATCTCTTTCTGGAATGAAGAGCTTTTCTTCAATTATAAACTCTAATTTCCAATTTGTTTTTTAAATACCATTTTTGGACATCTTTCCATGTAATTATGTCTTTCTTGAGAGTTCCTGGCACTGTTCATTTAACAAACCCAATATTCCTACACTGAGTCAGTCCACTTACACAGAAGATGATTATTTATTCAAAGACCTATTAGATAGTACTGTTTGTTAGTTTTGTTTTTTTTTTAACAATTTTAGTCCGTTGAATTTGATAAGTAAAAAATCTACAACAGCACTAGACTCCCCTGAGTATCCTGGTCACCTGGGGTTTGAGTGGCTTTTTATAAGGTTGCTATGATGCAGTAAGGACCTTGGAAAGTCAACTGGCACCCAATTTTAGATGATACCAAGGACATCAGTTTTGGTTTGTTTGGACTAAATTTGGATATGCTCTTATTTAGAATGTTTACATCTAGATTCAGAAAGTAGATAGACCCACCAGTATTCTTTTCTGCATGTATTTTTCTCCGGATTTGGGATCAAGGTTATTGATGCTTACAGAATTGGTTAGGAAACTTTGCCTCATTTTTTAAAAATATGTGGTATGTGTATAATATTTCCTTCTGGCTTTGATGAATAGTTGACTTATAATTTCTCTTGGTAACTGCAGTACTAAAGTCAATAGTCACTAGTAACTGTGTAGTTTTGCTTTTTTCTGAAGAGCAGCAATCCTAAGCAAACTTTAATCAAACACCTTAAATCATATTCTTAGATCAGAGTCAAGACTGGAAACCAGTCCATCCTCTCTATCACCCCCGTGCTCATCTCTTGCAGCTGAGTTTCATTATGTTCCTTGTCCTACAGAATAGGCCAGGTGAAATCCTGGAAGCAAGTCCTCTGCGCAGGGCACTCTTCTTGATATCTTTGACCAGTACAAACTTTTATCCTCTAGATGCCGCCAGACCAATGTGTACAACCTTTCCCCAGCACCTTCACCTGTACCCTCTGCCCTAATGTACATGCCCCTCTCATCTTAGTAATTCTAATATATTGTGTCCTTAAGTTCCAACTCAAGTTGAGTTTTACTTTATTTTATTTCAATTGGTGAGGATAGTCTGATATTAAAAAAACAATTCCAAAATCTTTCTGGTTTAAATAAAAGACTGTTTTTCATTCACCCAAAGTCCCCTGTGGACCTGGTAACTCTCAAAAGCCATAGTCTTCCATAGTTGATTCAGGAATTCAGGCTGCTTGATTATCTTGACTTAATATTTTAACACAAAACTTCCTCCAATTTTGTTACATAAGAAAAGTGGAGGCTAGAGAATTTAGGTGACTGTTAAATGCTGAAGTCTTACCATAACACACAACTCTCAGCTTACTGACCTAGTGAACTAGTTTTACAAATTCTACTCCTAACTCTATGCTGCAGGTGTCTCAAAGCTGTGGAGACAGGTATTTGTAAGTAGAACTTTACCATAAAAATTTAGTAATAGACAACATCTAAATTTTGTAAAAGGAAAACTTTCCACACACATATATAGTAAAAGGAAAACTTTCCACACATATATAGTGCATTCTTTTGAAGTTTCTATAAAACTAGTATTTAAAAAATCATATATATGGCTAACTTAAAAACCAAAATAAACAGCTAAAAGGAATAGAATAGAACCCATTACCTAACTACAGTGCAATTAACATTGCAACTAATGGCAAAAACAGAAAACACTAAAGCTAAACCACAGATACTTATTTAAGAGATTCCCATAAAAGGTGGACAAATATTATCTGTGGTAATAACAAAATTTAATTTGTATATAGACTATTGTTTGTCAGGCACTACTGTATCTACAGTTATTACTTTATTTATTCTTATAATCTCCCTGTGAGATAGTTATATTATTATTATCAATCAAATTTCACAGAAAAGTAAACTGAGGAACAGAGAGATAATATGCCAAAGATCACAGAAACAGTCGGTAGAGGAGCCAGGATTTGTACTGCCACATAGATAATAATACTATCAAAGCTTATATGGCATGACTTCAGAAATGCTCAGAAAAAATAATTTAGCTCTTTAAAACAAGATAATGGAAAGTAAAACAAAATATATCTATAGTTGGAAGAATAAATCAGTAAAGACTATATGGACTAGTTTAAAAAAAGATGGAAAAGTAGGACTGACAAAGCTTAGCATTAATTCTGTAAATAGGTAAATTTCTAATCAACTCAAAAAAAATTTAAATCACAAAAACCCCATAAAATTATAATTAAGGATGAGAAATTTACAGAGATACAAGAAAAATTAGAAAAGAAAAGTTGGGAATAATGTTCTCAAAAATATAGAATTGCATTAGAAGTCTCAAGGACACGAATAATTTACTGAATAATGATAAACTAGTTAGATTGAAACATAAAATACTGTGAATGAAATACACGAATTAGGGTGCCTGGGTGGCTCAGCTGGTTAAGCGACTGCCTTCGGCTCAGGTCATGATCCTGGAGTCCTGGGATCGAGTCACGCATCGGGCTCCCTGCTCGGCGGGGAGTCTGCTTCTCCCTCTAACCCTACCCACTCTTGCGCTCTCTCTCTCACTCTCTCAAATAAATAAATAAAATCTTTAAAAAAAAAAAGAAATACACGAATTAATTTTGCAAGAATTAGAATTTCACTAAAGAAGTATCCTCTGAATAAATTCCAGCATAGGTCATTTTGGTACCTAAGTATATTGAGAAATGTCGAAATTAAAATTTATTGAAATTATTCAAGAGTGATTTGCACTAAATCAACAAACAAAATGAACTCAACATAGCCAAATACGATACAGATAACATCAACAGTCTTCTACTTCTGTGTTTATGGTATGCTGGGAATCCTGGAGGCAGGTCTGCCTACAGAACAACTTTGTCATGGATAAGACACATTCTTCGTAGCATTTTTGTACTCAGAGGTAATAGAAGAGATCTCCAAAGATGACCCCCCAAAAGCATATTCTTAAGGCTTGGAGACTAAGCTGTGGGCAGATGAAAAGAGATGGACTAACCAGGGGATAGACAGACCTACAAACCTTTGTCTCATATAGACTTGGGTTTGCAACAAGGAACAGCTGAATCTGGGACCTTCACATTAGATCTGAACTCTCTGTAGAGTAGTTTCTGGCTAATAGTCCTCTGTGGTTCCCAGAAGAAGAAAATGGATCTTAATAAATTAAAAAATCCAAAGAAATAGACCCTCCAAGAGCCCTACAGATTAAAAACAAACAGGATCAGCTCATAATAAAAAACCATCAAGCACACACAAAATGCTGAGCTTTGGGGAGAAGCAGCAGGAGAAGGATGAGGAGGAGAAACAATAACATTGGGTACTCAAAGTGAGATAAAGAACATGAGGAGATATTTCTGAAATATTTAATTAAGCAAAGCATGAAATTAGAGAAATGACTAAAAAATAACAGACCATCAGGAAAATATAATGTAGAGTGAGACTTACAGAAGTTAAAATTTTAACTGTTAGAAATCAGACCATAGTGGATTTATTATGAACAGATTAGAGATTAAGAAATAAATGTGAATGACTGAAATGTAACACAGGAAAATAAGAAGATATGGGTAAATTAAAGAAAAGTCAGACTCGGCATGTGAGCATGTGTGTATGTGTTTGTGTGTGTGTGCAAATCCAGAAGGAAAAAATAAAAAAGAATGGAGAACAACCACTTTTTTTTATTTTCTTTTTTCTTTATTTTTTAAAATTTTGATTCTAGTATAGTTAACATACAGTGTTAGTTTCAGGTGTACAATACAGTGATTCAACAAGTCCATATATCACCCGGTGCTCATCACAAGAGCCCTCCTAAATCCCCATCACCTATTTCACCCATTCCCCCACCCACCTCCCCACTGGTAGCCATCAGTTTGTTCTCTTTAGTTAAGAGTCTGTTTCTTGGTTTGCTGCTCTTTTTCCCTTTGCTCGTTTGTTTTGTTTCTTAAATTCCACATATGAGTGAAATCATATGGTATTTGTTTTTCTCTGACTGACTTATTCTGCTTAGCATATACTCCCATGCTCATCCATGTCTTTGCAAATGGCAAGATTTCATTCTTTTTTATGGCTGACTAATATTCTATTCCATACACACACACACACACACACACACACCTTTTTAACCATTCATCTATCAGTGGATACTTGGGCTGCTTCCATAATTTGACTATTTTAAATAATGCTGCTATAAACATAGGGGTGCATGTACCCCTCTGAATTTGTGTTTTCATTTTTTGAGTAAATACCCAGTAGTGCAATTACTGGATTGTAGGGTGGTTTTATTTTTAACTTTTTGAGAATCCTCCATACTATTTTCAACAGTGGCTACACCAGTTTGCATTCCCAAGAACAGTGCAGGACGGTTCCTTTTTCTCCACATCCTTGCCAACACTTTTTTGTTTCTTGTTTTTTTAATTTTAGCCATTCTGACAGATGTGAGGTGGTATCTCATTGTAGTTTTGATTTGCATTTCCCTGATGATGAGTGATGCTGAGCATCTTTTCAGGTGTCTGTTGGTCATCTGGATGTCTTTTTTAGAGAAATGTCTATTCATGTCTTCTGCCCATTTTTTAATTGGATTATTCATTTTTTGAGTGTTGAGTTGTATAAATTCTTTATATATTCTGGAGACCACCCCTTTATCAGATATGTCATTTGCAAATATCTTCTCCCATTCTGTAGGTTGTCTTTTAATTTTGTTGTTTCCTTTGCTGTGCAGAAGTTTTCTATTTCAATGTAGTCCCAGTAGTTTATTTTTGCTTTTATTTCCCTTGCCTCAGGAAACATAACTAGAAAAATGTTGCTGTGGCCAGTATCAGAGCAATTACTGCCTGTGCTCTATTCTAGGATTTCCACGGTTTCTGGTCTCATATTTAGGTCTTTAATCCATTTTAAGTTTATTTTTGTGTATGGTATAAGAAAGTGGTCCAGTTTCATTCTTCTACATGTGGCTATCCACCTTTCCCAACACCATTTGTTGAAGAGATTGTCTTTTTTCCATTGGATATTCTCTCCTGCTTTGTTGAAGATTAGTTGACTGTGGGAAACAGAATGCCACAACGACCACTGGTGCATGTTCGTTCAGACTCCGAGATCTCTGAGAAAACTCGAGATTGCAGGGTTAAAAATAACCCGAAAGGATCAGAGTGAAATGCCCTGGGGATGTGTGTGGTCTGTTCTAAAGGACACAGCAGAAGATGTTTTGTAGATAGAAAGCCAGCTGTAAACAGCACACTGTGCA
>NW_027772924.1:0-293 GCF_054177405.1 Leptonychotes weddellii | reverse complement strand
GTGTGGTACTGGTGGATACGAGTAGCAACAGGCCACATTTGTGGGTGCTGTAATCTGCCGGCCACTGTGCGCACCAGGGCCTGCTGTGAGTGCTCACTCGTGCGCTGTGTCTTGCAGGTGGGTCTGCATGTGCAGAGGCTCCATGGGAGGTGTCATCTTACCAGCCCGCGGTAGGCCGTGGGGCCCGAGGTAAGGTGTTCAGACCTTTCTCTGGAAGTTTGTTTTGTGCATCTGTAAAGTCACGTACGTGTGCCCTGGGGTTTGGATGAGGAAGTAAGACAGTGGGCATCCTG
>NW_027772923.1:0-293 GCF_054177405.1 Leptonychotes weddellii | reverse complement strand
GTCTGTGATTCATCAGCCTTACACAATTCACAGCACTCACCATAGCACATACCCTCCCCAATGTCCACCACCCAGCCACCCCTCCCTCCCACCCCCCTCCACATCAGCAACCCTCAGTTTGTTTCCTGAGATTAGGAGTCTCTTATGGTTTGTCTCCCTCTCCAGTTTCATCTGGTATCATTTTTTCCTACCTTCCCCTCTGATCCTCTGTGTCGTTTCTCAAATTCCTCATATCAGTGAGATGATATGATACTTGCTTTTCTCTGATTGACTTATTTTGCTTAGCATAATAC
>NW_027772922.1:0-293 GCF_054177405.1 Leptonychotes weddellii | reverse complement strand
TTGCCTAACTTCTGTAAGTAGAAGATCCTATTAAGCTTAGGTTTGGTAAGAAAGCATGACACAGGGGGTGAGGGTGAAATTTTAATTTTAGAATTGGTATAAGGTTAAATCTCTGTAACTCAGAAGTAATAGACATGGAAATCTATGCTTAACTAATTCAGTAATGACTCAGCTGAGCATTTAAGAATAGAATTCTTATACACGCTACAAAATAGTAATATACCCATGAGGATATGGATTTCTATCATAGCCTATGGTTTTGATATTTCAAAATAACATTTTTGCATAACAAT
>NW_027772921.1:0-293 GCF_054177405.1 Leptonychotes weddellii | reverse complement strand
ATTGCCCTGCTCCCCTGTGGTGGGGGATGGGCTCAGCGGGAATCAGTTTTGGGGGCTTTTGTTCTCTGGTGGCTTTCCCTGGCAGGTTTCCATATCTCTTCCATGAGTCAGAGCAGAAGAGACTGTTTCCAACCCTCTGCCTCAGAGCAGAGAGACTGCAGTCTGTTCTTCAGTGAGCTCTGCAGGCCACACTGTCTCTGTTTCAGTCTGTGCTGCTGTAAACTGCAACGTCCTGGGTTGTGCGCCCCTTCGCGCCGCCCCCAGTCCTGCCTCCGGGTCGGACACATCTCTGC
>NW_027772920.1:0-293 GCF_054177405.1 Leptonychotes weddellii | reverse complement strand
AACATTTAAAAGACCTGTAATTTAAAAAAATTTTCTTCGGACTGAAAATACGGAAAATTCTCTTTAGGTCATTACACCTTCTATTACCAGGAAATGACTATTCTGGTAAAGACTGACCTGGGGTAGACACAAGGAAGCCTTCAGAAGCGAAATCATTAACAAATATGAAAGTCATCACACCCAGATGCATAGTAAAGTACACACCCAGATGCATAGTAAAGTATAATGAATTATACTTTAGTAAACAAGGTAGAGTTAAGATTCAGAAATAATGACTCAAACATTCTCAGTCT
>NW_027772919.1:0-293 GCF_054177405.1 Leptonychotes weddellii | reverse complement strand
TTATGCACAAACAATGAATCATGGAACACTTCATCTAGAACTAATGATGTAATGTATGGGGATTAACATAAGAATAAAAAAAAATGAAAAAATGAAAAAAAAAAGAAAACCTTAAAAAAGAAAGAAAGAAAGAAAGAAGGCCAGTGTGGTGAAGTATACTGGGTAAGAAGGTAAGTAATGGGGACGAAGCTAGAGATTTGACAGGGACCTGAGCAGGTAGAGCAGTAGTTCTCAAAGTGGGGTCCCCAGACCAGCAGCAGCATCCTTAGGGATGTGCGAGTGATGCAAATTCT
>NW_027772918.1:0-293 GCF_054177405.1 Leptonychotes weddellii | reverse complement strand
TGGACACAGGATGCCTTTGCTTTTAAATTATCCAGATAATTGCCTCAGGTCCCCTATAAATTGCAGTAAATAAATCAGTTATATAGGTGTGTGTGTGTGTGTGTGTGTGTGTATTCCCATAAAACATATAATATTCAATAACATGTTTTGATACTTTAGAAATCATACTTACAATGAACTTTGATTCTTTTAAAAATAAGGTACTGTAGGCTACATGGATATGAATATCTCTCATGCTTTCTTTTATATCCTATCCATTCCCCAACCAACATCCACATTGTTGGATTGTTTCA
>NW_027772917.1:0-293 GCF_054177405.1 Leptonychotes weddellii | reverse complement strand
GTATGCCAGGTATGCTGATGCGGTAACTGCACTTACTACCCCCATTTCACAGATGAGGAAACTGAGTCCTAAAGAGGTTAGTTAATTCATTTGTCCAGAGTCCTACAGGTGTTTAGTGGCAGAGGTGGGTTTGGAATCCAGGTTGGTTTTTTTGTTTGTTTGTTTGTTTGTTTGTTTGTTTGACAGAGAGAGAGAAGGAACACAAGCAGGGGGAGTGGGAGAGGGAGAAGCAGGCTTCCCGCGGAGCAGGGAGCCCCATGCGGGGTTCGATCCCAGGACCCCGGGATCATGAC
>NW_027772916.1:0-293 GCF_054177405.1 Leptonychotes weddellii | reverse complement strand
ACAACAAAAACCAAAGCATGTCCTTCGGGTGATTCATATGTACCCAGAGCTTTAGAAGTAATAGTCAGTCCTAGATAGACCCTGTTCCTTTTCATCTTCAGAGAGTTTACCTGTAAAGAGCAAACCCTCACTGTTTACACCATTGGTGGTAGCTATCAATTCATTGCCTCTCAGCTCCAAGTCACATTTTCTGTTCAAACTGAATGGCTGCATGGTTTCAGTCTCAGATGATTCATTTAGATTTTCCATCAGATCCTTCTAGAACATAGGATCAAACCATGGGTTGCATCAAC
>NW_027772915.1:0-293 GCF_054177405.1 Leptonychotes weddellii | reverse complement strand
GGTATATACGAATATGCATGTGGTTTTAAAAACGGAATTAGTCTTTTCAAAATACTAAAATATTTGCTGGAGAATTAACCTCTGCTGTTTCAGATTTTGGCAAAAATATGATAATTGAATTCTTGGGACCCTTATGCTGGATATGTGGCATTCCCAGCCCTCGGCCCCAAGATATTGGCAGGTCCTCCAGCCCCTGGCATCCAAGTGTCTGGGAAGTTTATTTTTTAAATTTTTTTAAAAAGATTTCATTGAGGGGCGCCTGGGTGGCTCAGTTGGTTAAGCGACTGCCTTTG
>NW_027772914.1:0-3759 GCF_054177405.1 Leptonychotes weddellii | reverse complement strand
CTCAGTGAAGAGAGGGCTATGTTGCCAAGGCTGCCTCAACTAAAGGGTGCAGTGAAGAGGGTAGCCCTCTTTGGTCTCCCTGTGGAATTTGCTAAAGGTTGCTTTCCCTCTGGGCCAGGCAGCCTGTGAACATTAGAGGTGGCAACTCAGGGGGCCAGATGGCAGCTGGGTGCTTTTCCTTAGTGGGGGTGGAGGTCAGAAGTGGGCAGAGGCTCTGTTTCGAGGCCACTCTCCCTGGGCTCCCCAAGGCTCTGAGACAGATTTTTACAGGCCCCAGCTAAGACTCTTGCCAAGACCGGAGTGTTGCTGGGGCGGGGGGCGGGGGGGCTTCCTTGCCCCTCCAAAGCCCTTGAAAGTGGACAACAGTAGCTCTAACCCCTTCCCCCCAGTTCCCCAGGCCCGCCTTGGCGTTTGGCCGCTTGTGTGTTGGCAGGACTGGGGGTGGGGGGGCAGCAAGGCAACTTCAAACTGTCCGGGCAAAACGTCAAGTTTACTCACGAGTTTACTCAGCAGAAGGAGGGGGGAACAGGCTAGAGCGGGCACACCCCATGCCAGGGTCCTATCCGTCTCCTGTCCCCACCTTCCTATCCCCACTCTCCTCTTCAGCCCTAGGCCAAAACAGCCATAGGCCCCAAGGCCTGGTGGTAGGACAGTCTTAACTCTCAGAAGGTCATGGAACCAAGCAGGCCGGGGGCAGGAAGCCCCGAAGCAGGTCCAGAGGCTCCTATCAGAGGGCAGTGCCCTGCCTGGAGCCCATTTACTACCCATCTTAGGGCCTTGGCCTTGGACCAGAACTGGGTCTCTCAGCCACCAAGAAGGGGGCAGTACCAGGCCAGGCTTCCTCCATGTGAGCAGTCCCCTGGGCAGTGACTTCTGACCCCAAATGACCGGTCCTAGGCAGTGCCTCAGGCAGCGTGGTGCCATCTGGGAGGCCAGAGGATCAGGGGCTGGTTCTCTCAGCCTTGGCTTGGAATGGGGGGCCAGCACCCTATCTGACCTACTTCCCTTTCCTCCCCACC
The DNA here is from genome assembly GCF_054177405.1 of Leptonychotes weddellii. Lineage (NCBI taxonomy): Eukaryota > Metazoa > Chordata > Mammalia > Carnivora > Phocidae > Leptonychotes > Leptonychotes weddellii. The sequence continues at coordinate 2,740 of NW_027772914.1, read as the reverse complement.
TGCTTTCATTCTCTGCTTCTCTCCCCCAGCCTTCACTGTCCCCACCCCAGAGGCGCTCCGCCCCCCATGCCCGCTGGGCCCCCTCCCCCACCCTTCCCCAGGGTGCCAAGTGCAAGCACACAAAGGGCCCGATGGTGCATTGTTAGCCCAGCCCCCGCTGCCCGCCGCGCCCTCCCGGGGCGGGCACTAGGCCAAGGAGGAGCTGGGGGCCCTGGGTGCCAGGGGGCACCACGGGGAAGGGGGAAGCTTCACCTGTCTCCCAGACACTGGGGTCCATATCAGCCAGAGCTGCGTAGTGATGAGAGTGCCCTAGTAGAGCAGGCCTCTGTCCCTGACACCTGAACCCGGTGGGCACTGCCTTCTTCCTTCCCCAGAGCCCCTTTTGGGTGACAGTGACCCCTATCTGACCCCTGTGCTAAGGCTGGGGGGTGTGGTACCCAAGGGAGGGGACAGTGTCTGGGGGTTCCAGCAGGCTGCATCGTGCCTGCAGCAAGCATGTAACGGAGGCTCGCTGGGGAGCTGGGGGAGCGGGGGAGCTGGGGGCCCGGGGGCCCGGGGGCCACAGACCAGAGGCACTGACAGAGATTTCTCCTTGTTTCATCAGCTGCTCCAGGGGGAGCCCCCTGTCCTTCTCCCCAGTCACCACTGCTGAGGAGCAGTAACTCTGTCACAAATATGCCCCTCTCCAGCCCTGCACAACACTCCTTGTGCCCACTCTCCCCTCCCAACCTGATGCCCACTCCCTGCCAGCTCGGCCAGCAGCGCCAGGCAGGTACAGGGGTGACCAAACCAGTTGGTGTGCGTGGTGGGGGGCAGAAGGCAACCCCATAATCCTCCAGGCCTCACCCCACACACACATATACCCTGGGGAACAGACAGTCCCCATCCTGGCTTAACCCCTCCCCTCTCAGTCTGGCTCCCCCAGCCCCCGATGAACTGCCTCCCTCCTCCAGGACTAAGCTGGGGGAAGGGGGAATCGCTGCGCTGACTCACTCCCACTCTCAGCTGCAGCTAGGGGTCTGCAAGGCGTTCAGGCGGGGGTCACTTCAAGAACGCCCTCCACCTGGCCCGGAAGCCAGGACAGCCTGCTGGTCTCCCCCTCTCCTCAGCACCCACTTCCGGTGTCCCAAACTAGGTCAGCAGCGCTCGTTTCCTGTGGGTCAGCTAGCACCCGCGCCTCTGCCCCTCCCCTGCTCCGGACCCAGGCTCCCCGCCCCCCCCAGGGCGCCCCGAGGTCTCACCACGTCTCAGCCGCCCTTTGATACGTGGGGGTTGTGCGGGGCGGGGGGCAGGGGACCCGCCCTCTCTCCAAACACCAGCAGGGCCGGGGCGCCTGGGCAGGCACGTGTCCGGGCACAACCCGCTGCCCACGCCGCCCCCCCCACTCCCGTCCCCCCCCGCCCCGCTCTGGCCGGGACACGTCGCTCTCTTACTTGGGGTGGGGTGGGAGGAGAGAGCGAAAGCTGGGAATGGAGAGCAGCGCCCCCCACCCTTTTGAATGGCAGCCCTCTGCCAGCGGCGCTCCCAGTAGCTTCCACGACTACACGGTAGCGACCCCCACTCTGTGGAGGGGCAGGTGCGCGGGCGCCGGCGGGGGGACGGGTGGGGGTAGAACTCCTCCTGGTCACCCGCCCTCGCTCTCGGGTTCTGGGGGCACGAGCCGGCCTGGGAAGGGTGGCGGCGGGACGGGCGCCTGAAGGAAGGGACTGGGGCTGAGGGGTCGATCTGTGTCGCTCGGGGGTTGTCGCCGAGCCCCACTACTGGAGAGGGAGCGCGGCTCCGGAGGCGCAGGAAACCGAATAGTCCAGCCGGTAACTTTCCCCCCAGCCGCGGCTCCTCCTGCGCACCGCCCCCGCCCCCAGTGCCACTGGCCCGGGTCCAGCCCACCGCGCCAGGGGGCGCGGGGGGGGGAGCCGCCTTGTCCTAGTTAGAGTCCGTCAGCGTTTCCATTCCCTCAGCTCGGGCGGGTCGGGGGTCTCCCCGCAAGTCACGGAGGAGACTGGGGGAGCGCTCGGCGCCGCCTCACCCTCTCTCCATCCCGGAGCCGCCGGTCTGTCTGATCCCAGAAGTGCAGAGAAAGTTTCTGGGGACCCTCCGCCCACCTTTCCTCGCAGTTAAAATCAATTCCAAAGACCCGGGGTGCCGGGAAGGCACAGGGAAGGGGAGTGGTGGGAGTCTGGTCTGCATGCGTGTGTGTGTGCGTGGGGGGGTCCCACTTACAGGACAGACGAAGGACACTGCAGTAGTCTCGCGTCTGGGGGACCCCGAGCCGGAGACAAAAGTAGGGTACACTCACCTCTCCGCCTTTGGGTCCGCTGGCCGGAACTGCTGAAGCACAGGGTGTGCAGAGAAGCGCGTCCCCCGCCGGGCCCGGGGGCTTGGGGCCCTGCTCCGGTCCTGGTCAGAAGGCCGCGGTCAGTCGCTCGCCGCTCTCTGCTGGGGGGCTCCTCCTCCGCAGCCCTCGGCCTCCTCCTGCCGCCCGCCCCCCCCTCGGCCGCCGAGAACCGTACATTCACCTGGCTCCCACCCGCCCCCCCCTCAGGGCCCGCCTCACCTGTCCTGCTGTCTCACCTGTCCTCCCGCTGGCTTTCCCCCCATCCCTCCCCTCCCTCCCCCCGCCCCCTGCCACCCCCCAAACTCCCCCCCCAACCCTTAGCAACACCCTCTGTCACTTCCTGGTTTTTCACCCGCCCCCCCAGGTCCCCCTCCCTCCGCCCAATAAGGATATAAACTTCAACCC
>NW_027772913.1:0-293 GCF_054177405.1 Leptonychotes weddellii | reverse complement strand
GTTACTTTGGGAGAGAACATGTTATGGACTGTAAGGACATTGACAAGCTTCCAGGGCCTGTTAAGTCATAAAGTATACTATGATTGGCCTTGACTGACAATGGTACTAAATCCTAGAAACAATAATTATAGACAATTACCATATCAGTTTTAGTGCTTAGCAATTGAGTATTTTAGCAATCTTTTTTTTTTTTTTTTTTACGAGAGAGAGAATGAGAGAATGAGAGACAGAGAGCACGGGAAGGTGGAGGGTCAGAGGGAGAAGCAGACTCCCTGCTGAGCAGGAAGCCCGAT
>NW_027772912.1:0-293 GCF_054177405.1 Leptonychotes weddellii | reverse complement strand
CTCGTCAGCTCATTCTGCAACCGGGGACATGCTGAGAAGAGCTAAAAATTCTCTGCACTATTGACCCAACCCATGGCCAGTCTGTAAAGCTCAACCACAGCCACAACACAGTCGGGCCTAATAGATGGGGATAATATTGCTTTGTTTAATCAGCAAGTATTTATTGAGCACCAACAACATGCCAAGCACTTAACCAGACGCTGATGATACCAGGGAGGAAAATGAGGTCCCTAAGATCATGGAGCTTATTATTTATTTGTAGAGAGAGAAACAGGCAGCTAATCAAATAAATA
>NW_027772911.1:0-293 GCF_054177405.1 Leptonychotes weddellii | reverse complement strand
ATATACTTTATACCACAATAAAAGTAAAAGCCACTGGATTCCAAAGGCTTAGTACAAAAAAATAAAAATAAATAGACAAACAAACAAACAAACAAAAAACCTCATTAGTGGGGCACCTAGGTGGCTCAGTTGGTTAAGTATCTGACTCTGGTTTCAGCTCAGGTTGTGATCTCAGGGTTGGGAGACTGAGCCCTGCATCAGGCTCCACACTCAGCGGAGAGTCTGCTTGAGATTCTCTCCCTCTCCCACTGCCCCTCCTCCCCCTCAAATAAATAAATAAATCTTTAAAAAAA
>NW_027772910.1:0-293 GCF_054177405.1 Leptonychotes weddellii | reverse complement strand
AGAAGAAAACATCGGAGAAAAAAATCTTTGCAACTTTGGGTTAGGCAAAGATTTTTGAGATATGACACCAAAAACACAATCCACAAATCAAATATCAACAAACTGAACTTCACCAACATTGGGAACATCTGCTTCTTGAAAGACAATGTTGAGAGAATGAAAAGACAAGTCACAGAATAAAAGAAAATATTTGAAAATCACAGATCTTATAAAAGACTTGTATCCAGAATATATAAAGAACTCTCAAAACACAACAACACAGAAATAAACAACTCAATTAAAAAGTGTGTGTG
>NW_027772909.1:0-293 GCF_054177405.1 Leptonychotes weddellii | reverse complement strand
GCAGAACTTCATAGACTAGGGAGAACCCCTCAGAACAGACACAGCACCAGCCTCACACCTGAAGGTTTACCTCGCACGAAATCCCTCCATCTGTTGGATTCCCTGGAATCCGGCACCAGGGGCTCAGAGCCCTTCCCCACCCAGCCTCTCTGGGGATGTGGGAGAACCATGGGGAGGTGGGCAAGGCTGATGTGAAGGAGTGAGGCAGTCTGAGGGCAAGACAACTATATTTCACATGATAACAGATGCAGCCAGGGACAGATCAGCTCTAGGAAATCCCGGGTAAGGGACCT
>NW_027772908.1:0-293 GCF_054177405.1 Leptonychotes weddellii | reverse complement strand
ACGTCCCTCAGCGGAGGAGACTTCTAAAAGTTCCGATTTTGTGCTCTGCTGCTCTATCACTTGCCGGCAGCAGCTGTCTGAGGCCCCCTCCCCCGCTGTCTATCCTCCCGAATATTGCCTGGATTCACTTCTCTGCACGTCGTACCTTCCAGAAAGTGGTCACTTATCTGTTCAGAGAGTTGTTGCTATTCTTTTCTTCGATCTCCTGTTGAGTTTGTAGGTGTTCAGAATGGTTTGATCCCTATCCAGCTGAATTCCTGAGACCAGACGAAATCCAGGTCTTCTACTCCTCC
>NW_027772907.1:0-293 GCF_054177405.1 Leptonychotes weddellii | reverse complement strand
ATGCAAAGGCAGTATCTCTTAATTTTCATTTTATGATGTATTCTTCAAAAAAATTTCTCTAATGATGATGATCGTATGTTTTTATTTTCTTGGAACTACTGGTGGTGAATTATATTAATATGATTCTAAATATTGGACCATCCTTTGGTCATTATTCCTTAATGTACTATTGGATCCATTTGCTAGTGTTTTATTTAGGGTTTTCACATTGATATCCATGAGTGATGTTGACCTGTAGTTTGGGAATGTTTTTTGTGAACTCTTCATCATCTTTTTGTATTAATATTATGATT
>NW_027772906.1:0-293 GCF_054177405.1 Leptonychotes weddellii | reverse complement strand
CCGAAGGCAGACAGACGCTTAACCAGCTGAGCCACCCAGGTGCCCCTTAATTCTAATATTCTAACAGAGAAAGCTCTTACATGATTTTACCCTTCAGAATAAGATTGGGTAAGATTGTGGTTGGTCCTTTAATTCAGCAAAAATTTGAAGATGGCCCGACTAGTTAGGCTAAGTCTTTTTCTGCTCTTGAGGCTGGGAAAGCATTACAGCCATGAGTCATTGTATGTCTTCCCTCTGCATCTTTATCATGACCACTGAACTCTGACCACTCTACAAGCAGTATAGGTCCCCAC
>NW_027772905.1:0-293 GCF_054177405.1 Leptonychotes weddellii | reverse complement strand
GTCCTGTTCAGGATGGGAATTCAGCCTCTGTCCTTGCCTCCCTGCTGGCTTGGACTCTGGATCCTGACTCCGTTTGGGAGCTCTCCACATGGACTTGCCCTCCCCATCCCCCACAAATGCCATGGCCCCACAGTCATCTAAACAGAGGGCTGGCCGCGGAATGGTGATTCTGTTCTCCAGAGAGGAGGCAGAAAGGCTCACTTCCCTCCTTTAGTTTAACTAGTGACAGCCTGCTGGAAATATCGACTCTTTGGAGAGAAACTTCCCACAATCTTGAAGGCTGCTCCTTGACT
>NW_027772904.1:0-293 GCF_054177405.1 Leptonychotes weddellii | reverse complement strand
GGGGTATACATGCAACAGGGAAACTTCACTCAAGGTTCAAATTCCACCTACTCCCAAAGTTCAATTCCTCCAAGATCAAGAATAGCATGCACACGTGGTTTCTGCTTTGCATCTAGGAAGAATTTACCTTTTTTGCAACCTCCTTGGTCTAAATAGAGAATAATGTATACTCTATTCTCTAAAAGGAAATAGAGCAAATGGAAGGTAGGTGTTCCCACAGGCAACCCTACAGCTCAGCTTGGTTGCAGAACACTGGCCATGTAATGGCTTTAGTGCTAAGAAAACCACAACTT
>NW_027772903.1:0-3759 GCF_054177405.1 Leptonychotes weddellii | reverse complement strand
CGGGCCTGCGGGAGGCAGAACAAGGGCTCCTGCTCTGCCCCTTCCTCCCCCCCGCCGGCTCTGTTACCCCCACCCTGCCTACCCCTGCACCCAGGGACTTCTCGGTGGGCTCTGCATATCCACAGTCTCAGCATCCCCAGTACAGGGCCCGGCCTCCCTCCCCCTCCCCTGCCCCGAGTCCCCAGGAACAGGGACCTTGGTCCGCAGGGGGTTCAAGGATGAGCCAGGACAGGCTGCTCCCTAGCAGACCCAGCTCTGAGAGGGAGGCTGGGCCTGGCCCTCGGTGGAGACGACTGCGGGAGGAGAATCTCTGGCAGGAGGGAGCTCAGGGGCCAGGACGCCTGACAGCCGTGACGGGCACCAGGCAGCCTTGGCCGAGAGCTAAGGAACAGAGGGACCTTACACTAGGGGGAGGCAGGGCCACCTGGGGCCAGCCCCTGCCTCTCTTGATGGGCTTGCGTCCACACGTGGCTGGGGACGCCCAAGGTGGTGGGAGTCCGAGGCTCCCTGTAAAGGGGGCTGCTGGTCAGCTCTAAAGCCATGAAAGCCTCAGAGGACATTAGTGACCACAGCCCGCTCCACAGACCCTGCAGGTGCCGCCCCGTCTCAGGACAGCTCTACCCCGATGACGGTCGTCATCCCCCCCTGGGACCCCACGGAGCCCACACTCACGGCAGCACCAGCGTGTCCTCAGGGAGGCCACAGGCCCGGGCGTGCTCCTCATCATGGAACATGGGCAGTGCCCGCAAGACAGCGGCCAGGCCACTCCCAGGGACGAGCACTGTAGGCAGAATCCGGGTTGGGGGCAGTGTGGGGTGAGGGGCCCACAGCCACTGCCGACTCCTGTAACCGCTGGCTCCTCCCTCCTCATCAGGACATTTACCCAACATGCTGGGGGCCAGGCCCGCACAGGAGCCAGGGGTTTGGGGGGGACAGGACCCGGGGCCCTGGGGAGAATGGGCAGCTGTTCTGCATCTGGACCTGATGGCTTCCCGCGGTGGAGCCAGTGTGACAGCCCCAGGGGCCCTGCCAGGGGCTCCGGCCGCTCTACCCAGGACCAGCTCACCCCCTCTCCCACCTTTTCTCACAATGCCGCCCAACACACCAACGCTTCCTCCCCCACTTCCCAGAATGCCCACAGTAACAACAGCCTGCAGACATACTGTGGGCTCTGTCTGCAAGCCCTTGGCCCGTCCCCCTTCCAACCCAGCACGTGCTGTACCCCAGCTCAGGTCACCACCTCCAGGAAGCCCTCCTTGATGTCCAGGCCCAGCTGCCCTCGCTCCCTCACCAGACTGCGGGCGACCCCTGCACAACGCAGCCCAGGCCCTCTGCCTGCAGACTCCATGTCCCAGAAACATGCATCTAAGGCACTGGGCAGAAATGGTGTTGTGTTTTAGGAAAACCCTGAAAGGTTACAGGTGTGTTTCCTAGAAACAAGCCTTGGCAGAGGCTCCCAGGCATCAAGGTCCTGGCCTTTTGCCCCACCCTGCTCGTCACCAGCACCATGACCTTGGACAGGTCAGCTAACTTCTCTGGACGTCTCCCACGGGCCTGCTGCTGGGCCCCTGGACACGGTGACGAGGACAACGGGGTCCCCCTCCTCGAGAAACATCCTTAGCTGAAACAAGTAAGACCTTCCAGACCAGGGTCAGCTGCCGCTCCTGGCCTTCACGGTCTAGCAGGCATATCTGTGCCCTGCCGCTGCTCAGCTGATTAAAACAGCACCCCTTCCTCACCTCCCACTTGCAGAGGGTTCAGGTGTCAGCCAGGCTGTGACCTCACCTGCGGCGCAGGTGGGCATATCGATTTCCCGCGGCTGCTTAACACATGACCCCAAACAGGTAGGGAACGGAAGCAGTACCGCTCTATCTCACAGCATCTGTGGGTCAGAAGCCTGGCCTACTCAGGGTCCACATTCATCACCCACTTGCTTTGCTCAGGCTGTCTCCCCACTCCCAAACCCGCTCCGTACGTCCACCTGCTAAATCCCGGGCCCCAGCTCCCGCCAGCCCCCTGGCCAGCACGGGCACACTGGCCCAATGGCTGTTCGTGGATGTTTGTGGTGCCACCGCCCCAGCCAGAGGGGGCCCCAGGGAGCACTTGAACAATGCTGTCCCCACCCCGCACCCAGCCCCAGCAGGGGCTGCACGCACTCTTGCCGCAGGAGTAAACCATGCAGGCGAGAAGCATCATAGACGGGACATCAGCGCACGAATGCCGGCCGGGCCACACTCCCAAGACACCCGAAGCATGACCAGGACGTGTGCCTGCCTCCACGAAGGTCCAGACTCAGCAGCCCTGCCAGCATCGTGGACAGAACTTCAGGTCCCGGGCACGGAGGAAGGCTCACAGCCACCCCACCACCCTGCCGCCAAGCTCCCCCAGCTGCAGCAGGCTGAAAAGCACCCCCCAAAGGTGTCCACGTCCTGATCCCCAGGACCTGTGAGTGCGGCCTGAATGCAAAGCCTTCGCAGGTGTGATGGAGTTAAGGGTCTGGAGGTGGGGACATGACCCTGGATGACGCAGGTAATCCCGTGTCCTCTTCAGAGGGAGCAGAAGGAGACGGGACACGTGGAGGCGGCAGCCACATAAGGACCAGGCAGGGAGAGGCACAGAGACTGCTGCGGTGTGGCCACAGCCAAGGAAGTGGGAAGGATGGACCCTCACTGCCCGAGGTCAGATGCCTGCCTACAGCACGTTGGGGGGGGCGCGGGCGGCACCCGCCTGCTCAGCTGTGGGAACCACCCCGGGAAACTCAGACGGCCACTGTCCCCTGCAGCTCCTTGTGGTGGGTGGCACAGGGGTATCTGCAAAGCTGGGGATCCATGTGCGGGGCAGGTGAAGTGGGGATCCACTTGGTTTGGGTTTCATGGGACAGGCGTACCTTGTGGGTGGTCGCCTCCACCCACAGCCAGGCCGTTGCTAGCCGTCGGGAGGGGCAGTGGCTGCCAGGGACCAGGGACGTTTTGCTGCCGCGAGGTGGGGAGGGGCAGGGCCACAGGGCCCCCCCCCCCAAGGACAGGACCCCAGGGAGCACGTGGGCAGCACAGGCCAAACTGGCCCAAGAAAAGGCAATGTTCTCCTGTTCTGTTCTCTCTGCAAAATCCTGCCGCGGCGTGGTCATACCAAAACGGCAAGGGGAAACATGCAGCCAAAGAAATTGTAGGGGGAGGGGGCAGCCACGAGAGAGTGTCAGCAAGTTAATGAACAAAACAGTCTTCTGGGTTTTTTGACATTCTTGCCTTTTTAAAACTGGTGATTTGTTATGATTTCCTTAATCGTTCCAAGTAAATGCCCACTTTCACATTGAACTCTGATTCTGTAAACTGTATTATTTTTCTCAGCAAGCCCCGCTTTCGGGCCCCTATAAAACCAGACCGTGGCCTCGTCCTTGGGCCACGGAGACAGGCGGCCACTGGCAGAGGATGCCGCTCAGCTCCTGCCAGACCCCTCTTCCGTAAGGGACGGTTTGCGCCCTAGGACCGCAGGTCCCCCTGGAACCACCTATAGCTTGGGCTCCCAAACTGGGAACTGGTGAGCATGTGAAATCGTGTTCAGGAAGGAGTTCCAGGCCGAGGGCTCCGATGCCATACTCTGGTGACCGAAAGGCTGCGGACGTCGCCCCTGCCGAGAGGGCTTGGCTGCAGGACCCCCTGCAACCCTCCAGGCTGTTCCGGCGCCTGCAGATGCCTGGCCCCAAAGCTCTGCTCACCCTGCTATGTGTGCAAGTGCCTGCGGGGGGGGGGGGGGGGGGGG
>NW_027772902.1:0-293 GCF_054177405.1 Leptonychotes weddellii | reverse complement strand
CTGATGCAGGGCTTGATCCCAGGACCCCGGGATCATGACCTGAGCTGAAGGCAGACGCTTAACGACTGAGCCACCCAGGTGCCCGAGTTATGCTTTTTTTTTTTTTAAAGATTTTATTTATTTATTTGACAGAGAGAGAGACACAGTGAGAGAGGGAACACAAGCAGGGGGAGTGGGAGAGGGAGAAGCAGGCTTCCCGCGGAGCAGGGAGCCCGATGCGGGGCTCGATCCCAGGACCCTGGGATCATGACCTGAGCCGAAGGCAGACGCTTAACGACTGAGCCACCCAGGCG
>NW_027772901.1:0-293 GCF_054177405.1 Leptonychotes weddellii | reverse complement strand
CAATGGTGTCTGCCTTTCAATATATCCTCAAATTACCAAAACAGAAACAGTACGAATAGGTCATATGGAAATAGAACTGACAATAGGCACTATGCTTTTCTGCCTCACCTATGAAGTTACAAATACTCTGAATATCAGCAACAGGTTATTGGGAAATACAAATTACTTTAAAAAAATATTTTATTTTTAAGTAACCTCTACACCCATCATAGGGCTCGAAATCACAATCCTGAGATGAAGACTTGCAATGCTCTAACAACTGAGCCAGCCAGGCGCCCCAATACAAACTACTT
>NW_027772900.1:0-293 GCF_054177405.1 Leptonychotes weddellii | reverse complement strand
GCAGAACTTCATAGACTAGGGAGAACCCCTCAGAACAGACACAGCACCAGCCTCACACCTGAATGTATACCTCGCATGAAATCCCTCCATCTGCTGGATTCCCTGGAATCCGGCACCAGGGGCTCAGAGCCCTTCCCCACCCAGCCTCTCTGGGGATGTGGGAGAACCATGGGGAGGTGGGCAAGGCTGATGTGAAGGAATGAGGCGGTCTGGGGGCAAGACAACTACATTTCACATGGTAACAGATGCAGCCAGGGACAGATCAGCTCTAGGAAATCCCGGGTAAGGGACCT
>NW_027772899.1:0-293 GCF_054177405.1 Leptonychotes weddellii | reverse complement strand
GGCTCATACTATGTGCATTTTCTATGACTTTATTTAGTTTGCAATACAAGTTAGAAATTTTTCAATGAGCATAACTATACATTTACCTCAATCTTTTTTTTTTTTTTTTAAAGATTTTATTTATTTATTTGAGAGAGAGAGAATGAGAGACAGAGAGCATGAGAGGGAGGAGGGTCAGAGGGAGAAGCAGACTCCCTGCTGAGCAGGGAGCCTGATGCGGGACTCGATCCCGGGACTCCAGGATCATGACCTGAGCCGAAGGCAGTCGCTTAACCAACTGAGCCACCCAGGCG
>NW_027772898.1:0-293 GCF_054177405.1 Leptonychotes weddellii | reverse complement strand
GGTGGGGACTGAGGGAGAAGGCAGAGATGGGGGAGGGGTGGGAGTGGAGGAGCTAGGCCATCCCTGCGGGCAGGGAAGGCTGTGCTTGGATTCGGGGTTCTAGTCTGTGGATGGGGCAGTCACAGGACAGTTTTAGGAAAGAACCCTTGGGGGCTCTGGGTGGAGAGTGGGTTGGGGAGGGATGGGGAGGCTGGGACACGGGCTAGGAAGCCACTGTGGCAGGCCAGGGGCCAAGGGAACCGCCACCAGCAGCTCTCAGAATCAGCTTGGAGCCAGCCGACTTCCAGGTGGTT
>NW_027772897.1:0-293 GCF_054177405.1 Leptonychotes weddellii | reverse complement strand
AATAAGTATTTTTAAGCGATCCAAGTTAGAACCTCTTTGTCAGCTTTACATGTAAATGTGTAAGTATTTGAAGTTGTGTCTGCCATGGCTTTCCTTCCCACTGCCACTGGTGAAACCCTGTCTGTTCCTTGAGGCTCACCTCAGTGGCATTTCATCTGTTAAACCTCTCCTTTGTCTTGGTCCCTACTGCATGAAATCATTTTTCTTTTTTTAAAGATATTATTTATTTATTTATTTTTTAAGATTTATTTATTTATTTATTTGAGAGAGAGAATGAGAGAGAGAGAGAGCAC
>NW_027772896.1:0-293 GCF_054177405.1 Leptonychotes weddellii | reverse complement strand
GAAAACCCGCTGGGCCGTCGCCGGGGACGCGGGCCGACCCGGAAGTCAACGAGAGGTCCCGCCCCGCTTCCGGCGCGCGCCCCGCCCCTCAGGCGGCACTGCGCCTGCTCCGCAGCGGCTCCCCGCTCGCGAGCGGGACCGGCGCTTTGAGGTCCGAGGGGCGTAGAGTCCGCTCTCGCCCGGCCTGCCGGCGCCTGCTCCCGCCGCTCGGCGTCACTCGGCCGGGCCCAGGCTGCCTCCCGGCGCGCCGCCTGCATCCCAGCCCGACGGCGTCCCTGCCGGCCCCGGAAGCT
>NW_027772895.1:0-293 GCF_054177405.1 Leptonychotes weddellii | reverse complement strand
TTTGCATCTTCTCTGCTGTCTTTGGGGTTTCACAGAGACTTCTTCAACAAGGTCTAAAATATGCAATTCTTTCAGTTGTATCCCCTTGTTATTATATAGGCATCATACTGATGTGGTGGTAGGGTGTGGGAGGAAAAGAAGCATTCTTTTTTTTTTTTTTAAAGATTTTATTTATTTGACAGAGAGACAGTGCGAGAGGGAACACAAGTAGGGGGAGTGGGAAGGAGAAGCAGGCTTCCCGTGGAGCAGGGAGCCCGATGTGGGGCTCGATCCCAGGACCCTGGGATCATGAC
>NW_027772894.1:0-293 GCF_054177405.1 Leptonychotes weddellii | reverse complement strand
ATGCTTGCTACCCAGTGGAAATCCCTGTGAGTCACATAGAGGAGCTCAGCAGTAGAAGTCATCCGTTTGTCAGGGGGCAAGGCAGACACCGACCGTCTGCAGATCCCCAATTTGCCCTATCTTTGAACACAAACATATTGGTTCAATGAATGGGATGTGCCATTGCCCATCCTTTAAGCCATAACTCTGTTCTATTTCACCTCATCCCCTCCTTTCTTAGTTCCCATCCATTTGGGTCATCCTTGACATTTATCTTTTGTACTCTGAGATATGGAAAAAAGTTTAATATCCTG
>NW_027772893.1:0-3759 GCF_054177405.1 Leptonychotes weddellii | reverse complement strand
CCTCTGAAACAAATAATGCAATGTATGTTAAGAAAAAAAAAAAAAAGAAGGTAGCAGAAGGGGAAGAATGAAGCGGGGTAAATCAGAGGGGGAGACGAACCATGAGAGAGGATGGACTCTGAAAAACAAACTGAGGGTTCTAGAGGGGAGGGGGGTGGGAGGATGGGTTAGCCTGGTGATGCGTATTGAGGAGGGCATGTTCTGCATGGAGCACTGGGTGTTATGCACAAACAGTGAATCATGGAACACTACATCAAAAACTAATGTAATGTATGGTGACTAACATAATAAAATTAAATTAAAAGATAGCTCGTGAAGGCATAGTATCACTTAGACTTCACAGTATGTATGGTAGGCAGGGTTCCTCATTGACAGTAGTGGTTGTAATTCAAATAATTCCATAATTCAAAACAATGTCTTTGATATATCTGGCTTTTTTAGCTAACTTCTTGTCATAATGAATGGCACTGTTTTTCGCCTCCTTATAATGTGGGTGACCAAAAGCTTGTACTGAGAGTACGAGAGACCTCTCTGCTGCCATTTTCTTACATTCTGCATGTTTGTAATCTTTAGCATTATCTTCAAGCCTCTTTGCAGACAACTTGGTAAGGATTTGCCATTTTGTGAAAATGAGTTCTGTTAAGAGAGAACCCAGCAATCCACATAATTGCGCACACAACATAAATGGCCTACCTTGGGATGATAATAACAGTGATGGTAACACACCTTACAACATGCTGAAAGCAAATGCACAAATGTAGCCGCCACACTCCCTCTGATAGGGGTATTCCTGTTCTTCCCTCAGGAGGCCTCGGTTACTATGTAAAGTTCCAAACAAGGGCACCAGGGTCATTCTTAATTTTTAAAAAATTAACATAAATACAAGTTCTAATATTTTCTTCCCCCATCTCACTGTTCCATCTGTTGACCCCTGGACCTATTCGGAAGGCCACTGTTCCACCAAGACACCAGATATGCACTTCTAATGCACAAGCCTGTCACTCCACTGTTTTAAAATCTTCAAGACATCCCCATTATCAACTGGGCACAAGCCAAAATCCTGGAAATAGGTCCTTAATAATATGTCCCTGGACTTGCATCTTGCATTCATCTCTCCTATTCCTTAACCATATACTCTGAGGCCTTGGTCTGTGGTTATCCCTAGGATGACCCCCAAAGTCATCTTCTCCCTAAAGATGCTTCTGGTTTCCTGAAATAATTGTTTCTCCCTGTGTTCTACCACAGCACATGTGTAATCCAAGTTACCAGTAAACCATTTCTCACAGTTAGAGCCCATGATTTATCTATCTTAATGTCTCCACCCCTCAGCTTGGAGTACCCATCAACCTTCTTCTAAATAAATGACCACACAGCACACACCCTCAACATCGGTCTGTGAATGTATGCTAGATTTCCCCACCACTGGCCCTTTTTTATACGATAAATCTCAGTAGCCTCTTCCTTCTCTACCCATGAAGATACTACCCATTTTTCAACACTCCACTCACATGTATCTACTTTGTAAAGTTTGTTCTTTATCTGACTCACTGACCAATTGTCCCCTCCTCAAAAAAAAAAAAAAAAGCCATGCTCTTCTGCCTCTGAACCTTAATAAAAATTTAACTTTCCCTTCTTGTGGTTCTAAGTATATGCTGCCTAGTACTGTTTTTGTGTGTATTCAGTTATCTCCGGGGAAGGGCCCCTGTGGCAAACGAAAAGTTGGCTAGGCCAGGCACAGCATTAAAAACACACAGAATCACAGAGCAGGTGGGACAAGGGCCATGAAGCCCACCTGGCAGACACTGGTATCTCCTGACAGGAAAACCCAAATTACAGAAATAAATGCATTTCAGAGCAACATCAGGAATGATGCACACACACAAAAAAAAACAAAAAACAAACAAAAAAAACCCACCAGACTGCCCTCCCTAAAGCTGGGGAGTATCCCCAGTCCATGTCTCCTGAGAGGTAAAACTCTATGGCTCTCTGCGTCTTCCAGTTACAGGACTGAGGGTCGAACATAGAATTGGGGGTCCAAGCTCGTTTTGACAAAGACTAGGGAAAGAACACGGAAACACCCTCTCTTTAATCTCTACTAGCCACTTAGTAAATCCATGTGGGATTCCAATGCCCAGAAGCAGCCCCCTGGAGAGAGCAGGGGTCACCTGGAGACCAAAACTAGAGAGGCTCTGGGCGGTCACTTTGTAAACTCTGACAGCACATCAGTGCAGACAGATACAGATGTAATTTATATAGATGTTGTAACTCACTAGCTCCACCAGGCACATGGAATTTGCAGATTGCTCTCACTGTTGGAAAGGAAGACTCTGACCTCAAGTGGCAACGTCGTTACTATCTGAATTATTTGAGTAAAGTTGGGGGAGGAAACTGGACAAAAGATGATGAGGCCATAAAAAGGCAGCAGCGGCTGAGACAGAAACAGAAAAAAGGGCCACTCTCAAGCCACTGTTTCTCCACCAGTTTCTTTAAAAATATAGACAGTGTGAACATGGCCTTGTTAGGTTGAGGTTTAATCCCGGAGACATTAAATATGAAAAGTAACCGCCCCCCAACAAGGACCAGCGTTCAGAATATCGCTTCAACTCACTAACTAGGACATCTTAAATAAAACAGGTAACCTCCCGAAGTTCAGTCACCATTTGTTAAATAGGGATCACAGGACCTACCTCAGGAGTTATTTTAAAAAAAAAAAAAAAAAAACTTGTGGCAAACACCTAACTCAGGTCAGCATACTTCTGTTCTGGCAGGGTGATCTGCACTGTGCTTCTTCCTCCTGACTTAAGACAAATTCTTTAACATCACCGAGCTTAATTTCCACCACAGCTGTCTCCTGTCCTCCAAATTCCTTTTCATCTGTCCTTCCCGATGAAGTTGTTTACAAAGACGGGATGATGCTCAGAGCAGTTTCTGGTTGCTTTGGGCTCCCCCTCGTGACACGACCTGGGAATTGCATGTGAAGCAGCCCTCCCCCACCCCTCCCAATTTAAGGCAAATGCACCTGAACAAAGATTGTGTGCCTGTGCTCACACATGCACCCTTGTTTTCTTTATCATTCTCCCTGGATCTACTTTTAAACTTTGCCTTAAGGAATACTCTATCTTCTCTAAACTTGAAAGTTAACTTTAGTATTTAAAAATCGAGTTAAGGATAGTGGCTAGCATTTCTATGCTGGAAGTCAGTGGCAGATTGCAAAAATCCGTCAGCAACTTGATCTTTATTTTCACAAATGGGTACCAGTTGATCAAGATAGGTATTTATCCTAGAGCATAGAGTCATTTCCATAGGACACAGCACTCTGCCTTCCCTACTTTTCACCGGGTCCTCACAACCACCCAGTAATAAGTCAGCCAGATGTTATCACCACTTCTCACAAATGAGGCACAGAGGGGGGTGAAGGAGTTGGCCCCAAACCTACACAAGAAGGGACTGAGCCAGAGGTAGAACCCACAACATTTTGCATGGCCATCTCAGTTTCGTTGAGTTTATTAACTCCTGCATTGGAGACACTTCCACCATATCCCGGAGCCTCACTTCAGACGGATCTCATTCCCCAGGGACAGGCCTGGGGGGGGGGGGGGGGCGGCGCGGAGGGGGGTAGCAGTCAGTGCACCTGGTTCTGCTGCATCAAAATGTTCACCAGCATCAAGACACAGAATGTCTAGAATACAGCATCATTTTTCTTTCCTAAAGCCACCAGTGCTGTAATTCTACCATTCATTCCCAGGGCCCACTTAAGAA
>NW_027772892.1:0-293 GCF_054177405.1 Leptonychotes weddellii | reverse complement strand
TCTGTCGGGTAAGCCCCAGCAGTTTCTGTGAAGGAAAGGTCACAGGAAACGGGAAACAGGATGGGGGGGTCACCTGACGACACTTAAGGGGCCGAGGGGCCTCAGTAGGGAGAGCCTCTTCCGTGTGGCTGGCCGGAACATGACCCGCCACTCAGAATGTGTGGGTGCAGGGCAGCCGGAACAGGGTTCTTGTAGTTTAACCAGCGGCGGCCGTGAGGAGGTGACTCCTGCGAAGATGAGCTGATGTTATTAAGCAGTCCGCCATCTCGGGAATTATTCTGAGCAGTTTCTAG
>NW_027772891.1:0-293 GCF_054177405.1 Leptonychotes weddellii | reverse complement strand
GAAAACTGAAATTTCACTAAGCGATATGGTGTTGGCAAAGTCCACAAGACATGAAAGTTTGGCATAAAAGTGGATATAAATCCACAGTTGACCGTGGGTTGGTGCCCTTTGGCTTCCTTAGAACTCCGCACAGGATAAAAAGCACGGTAGGTCTGCACCATGGTTCTTGGTCACGAGGAGAAGCCTGCTGTGTCAGGAACGGCTTTGGCCCACTGAGCTCACCTCCATCCACTGACTGGGGTCATCAGGCAGGTGGCAGGGAGCTAAGGGTCCCGGAACCAAGCTGATAATAA
>NW_027772890.1:0-293 GCF_054177405.1 Leptonychotes weddellii | reverse complement strand
GTAAGGTATGTGCCTATCTTCATCTTGGCATGAGGATGTCTGGTTGTTCCAGCGCTATTCGTTGAAAGTCTATCTTTGCTCCATTTGTATTGCTTTTTGCTCCTTTGCCAAAGATCAGTGTCCTATGTGTTTGGGGGGTTTATTTCTGGGTTTAATATTCTGCTCCATCAATCTATGTGTCTTTTTTTTTTTTTTTTTTTGCCAATACCACAGTGACTTCTCACTTTTGTTTTTATTTGGTTAAAACAGAATATAAAATGACACTTTTTTTTCAAAATGTATTTAATATGAAT
>NW_027772889.1:0-293 GCF_054177405.1 Leptonychotes weddellii | reverse complement strand
AATTTGTTATGGCAGCCCTAAGAAACAAATGCATTCACATTTTCTGAAATTTGCAGGTATAATTTGCATCCTATTTTAGGTAGTCATCTTTTCTTTTTTTTTTTTTTTTAAAGATTTTATTTATTTATTTGACAGAGAGAGACATAGCGAGAGCAGGAACACAAGCAGGGGGAGTGGGAGAGGGAGAAGCAGGCTTCCCACAGAGCAGGGAGCCCGATGTGGGACTCGATCCCAGGACCCTGGGATCATGACCTGAGCCGAAGGCAGACGCTTAACGACTGAGCCACCCAGGC
>NW_027772888.1:0-293 GCF_054177405.1 Leptonychotes weddellii | reverse complement strand
CCCGAGGAGGGGTGGCACACTGCTGTGTGGGTGCCCCCAGTCTAATAAGCACAGTGACTCGTTGGGTCAGTCAGGCAAAGATGGCAGAACGGGAAAGCGAGTGAGAAGCTGGTATTAATAAAAGATGTGGGTGCGGACGGAGCCCTTGCTGCCACGTTGGCAGCCTCCCGATGCTCGGCCAGCACAGCCCACTCGCGAGCGTCTGGCCTGGCTGCTGGCGGGTGGACTTACTCCGCCTGGAATGGGGGCACGCGTGTCTAGAAGGGGGGGCAGCCTCCTCAGATCCAGGGATT
>NW_027772887.1:0-293 GCF_054177405.1 Leptonychotes weddellii | reverse complement strand
TTAATAGTAGTTCATGACTTTGGAGAGGTTTAAATGAAAACTGTTACAAATGCTCTGGCCCCTCCTAAAATGTTCTTTTATCATGGTTCTGTGGCATCTTTCTCTCAACCAAGTGAGGTAATGAGAGGAGAAATGGCCTGCTGGATTTTGACAAAATGGAACCCTGGGGGAAGAACAAGAAAAGGATGACTTCTAGGATTCTTTGTTGTCAAGTGGACTGCAGAGCTTGGAATATCCCCCTGAAGGGAGACGTGGGGCCACATCAAACTGAACGGAGCTACAAATGTCTGCAG
>NW_027772886.1:0-293 GCF_054177405.1 Leptonychotes weddellii | reverse complement strand
CTTAGGCATTTTAAGAGGGTTAGCTCAGTGAGAGCTACATACTGGGTGGGTAAATCCTCATTCCTGGGACTAGAGGGAAAGAATAGGATGCCAAACTAGGCTGACAGCGAGCCTCCTCCCAGAACCAATATCCCATGTCCCAATCCTGTTCCCCCAGCACAGCTAACTTAACCCTAACCCAAACCATAGCCATGAACCCGAACCCAAACCCTAACACTAACCATAACCCTGAACCCGAACCCTAACTCTGACCCTGAACCCTAACCCTAACCCGAACCTGAACCCTAACACTA
>NW_027772885.1:0-293 GCF_054177405.1 Leptonychotes weddellii | reverse complement strand
AGGCTAAACCACCCCCCATCCCTCTCCCCTCTAAAACCCTCAGTTTTTTTCTCAGAGTCCATAGTCTCTCATGGTTCGTCTCTCCCTCCAATTCCCCCCCCTCATTTTTCCCTTCCTTTTCCTAATGTCCTCCATGCAATTCCTTATGTTCCACAAATAAGTGAAACCATATGATAATTGACTTTCTCTGCTTGATTTAATCTCCTCCAGTCCCATCCATGTTGATGTAAAAGTTGGGTATTCATCCTTTCTGATGGCTGAGTAATATTCCATTGTGTATATGGACCACATCT
>NW_027772884.1:0-293 GCF_054177405.1 Leptonychotes weddellii | reverse complement strand
CAGACTCTGTGCTGAGTGTCGAGCACGACGTGGGGCTCAATCTCATGAACCTGAGATCATGACCGGAGCTGAAACCAAGAGTTGGCACCTCAAATGACAGCCATCCAGGCGTCCCAGGTGCCTCCTTTCTAAATTGGTAGCAGCAGTACATACATCATAAGGTTATTAGTGTTAAATGAGATATTGTATGTAACATCTACGTATAGTGCCTGTGCTTAAAAGGGGCGCTCTGGATGATAAAAATAATTGTATTTTCTTTATTGCTAGGGGGACAAATCAGATTTGGCTACCTT
>NW_027772883.1:0-293 GCF_054177405.1 Leptonychotes weddellii | reverse complement strand
TATAGCATATTAAAGGATTATATACCATGACCAAATAGTATTTATCCCAGGAATGTAAAGGTGCTTCAATATAAGAAAATCAATCAGTATAGTGTATTAATAAAATAAAGATTAAAAAAAAACACATAACTTTCTCAATTGATACAGAAAGACTTTTGACAAAATCCAACACATTTTCATGATAGAAAATACACACACAAACAAAACTAGGAATATAAGGGATTCCTCAACATAAATAAAGGGCATTTGTGAAAAACCCACTGTTAACAACATACTCAGTGATGGAAGACTAA
>NW_027772882.1:0-3760 GCF_054177405.1 Leptonychotes weddellii | reverse complement strand
GAATCTGCCGCTTGTTCGGTCCCTGCTGGAGGAGCAGTAGCCCGACTGTGCCACAGATCACGGTTTATGACAACCCTGAGCTGAGAGCCCACGCCTGGGTTCCGTCTCTGCAGCCAGCTTCCCAGCTCTGATCCCTGGGAGCTCTGCCGCACTCAGGCACCCCCGGTCTTTCTGTGACCCCGAGGGTCTTGAGACCACACTATCCTGCGAGGGTTCCACCCCCCCGCTTAGCCACCGGAGTGACGTCCCTCAGCGGAGCAGACTTTTAAAAGTTCCGATTTTGTGCTCCGTGGTTCTATCACTTGCCAGAATTGGCCAACGGAGGCCCCTCCCCCGCCGCGTATCCTCCCAAATATCGCCTTGGATTCACTTCTCCGCACGTCCTACCTTCCAAAAAGTGGTCGCTTTTCTGTTCAGAGAGTTGTTGCTCTTCTTTTCTTCGATCTCCTGTTGAGTTCGTAGGTGTTCAGAATGGTTTGATCCTTATCCAGCTGAATTCCTGGGACCATTCGAAATCCAGGTCTCCTACTCCTCCGCCATCTTGCTTCTCTATCTCTTTCTTATTTTTAATGGGAATTTTCAGTATGAAGTGATCATATAATTAAAGAAAAAATAAACCTAATTTGCTTCTTTCTATGTAGCAAGGGTGATCTTTGAATGCCAGACTCTAGGAGTTTTCATCACCTATGAGCCTTGCTATTAGTGTGGAAATGTGCTGCTGAGTGAATCATTAAAGAATTAACTATTTGTAAATAAGTGTAAGGATTCCATATTTGACATTTTTTTCCTGTAGTGTTAGGAGAGTTACTGCATTATGCTAGTTTGTTTTTGTTTTTAGTATTCCTATGACAATAAAAGTCAGTATATAATGTAATACCATATATTCATTGCTAAAATCATATGTATGTTAAAGGCCACTGTTCTGTGACATTTATAAACAGTCTCAGTGACTGATCTACTCAGCCAGCTACAGGTACCAAAATCAGGAACTTTTGAAACTCATTTCATGTGTTGAATTTAACAAATATTACTTAGCAACCACTCCATTAATTGTGAGGGGAAAACAATAGAAATTATGACGTTCCCGCGGAGAGAGTCAGACCTATAAAAAGCAAAAGGCTAAATATAGATAAAAGGGAGTAATAGTTGAAGGCTTCAAAGGAGAAGGAAAAATGTTGGCTGGGCTTGAATGATGTAAGTTTGGAAAGATGAGGCTAGGACATGTAGGGTGTATCCTTGCCAGGGGAGTTAAAGCAGCATGCTAATACTTCTTGAGCACCTAATATATTCCAAGAATTTTGCATTTATTTTCTCATACAGTCCTCTCAGTGGGCTTCTGACACAGGTTGTATTACCTGCACTTCTCAGATAATCTTAATTTTTCAGAAGAATCAGTGCATCAAAGAGGTTGAGAATTTGTACGAAATCATAGAGGTAGTTTTAGTAGCAGGTACTCCAACTGAAGTATAATTTCAAATTCTTTGCTGAAGAAGCCGTGGACATATTTTAATTTAGACTGTTAAAAAGCGTTTTAAAAATGTTTGAGAACATAGTTAAGATAACTACATTGAAGTATTACATGTTCCCATATTCAGAATATAGTCAGTGTATGTGATTTTTTTTTTTTTAATTTTCAAATTGGCAAGTAGATGTTCCTAAATGAAAGGACCAAGTATATCTTCATATTACTAATTATTAAAATTCCTTGATGGCATATCCAACAGGATGGTTAATTTTTGAATTATAACTTTTTTTTTTTGAAGATTTTATTTATTTATTTCACAGAGAGAGAGAGACGGCGAGAGAGGGAACACAAGCAGGGGGAGAGGGAGAGGGAGAAGCAGGCTTCCCACCGAGGAGGGAGCCCGATGCGGGGCTCAATCCCAGGACCCTGGGACCATGACCTGAGCCGAAGGCAGACGCTTAATTACTGAGCCACCCAGGCGCCCCTGAATTATAACATTTTAATAGTCTTGAAAATTCAGCTTTCTTTATTTGGTAATGTTTTGTATAAGAACACTGGCTTTTTCTAGGGTCCTCTTGAAATCAAATTAACTTTTAAAATATGGTTTTTATACAGATTTTCTGAATTATCTCAAGTCTCTGATATATCTGAAGATCTTTGTTTCAAAGAAGAAAGGAAAATGATTTATAGTTTTGCCAGATAAGTTTTTAAAATTGTGGTTTTGATGGTAAAGCTGAGATTTTTTTCTTAATTCATGAAGAATAAGAAAAAAAACATTTTCAAGAAGTAAAGATTTACTTTTTCAGTTTACATTAACTGTTTGTGTGTTAAACTTTAGTATTATAGGAGAAATTAACATCCATAATCAAGTGAAGAGAGTTGTTTTTTTGTTTTTTCTAGATTCAATATACTAGAAGAGCAAAACTGTCAATAGCATAAATATTAAAGTATTCTTAATTTTTCTTGTTTGATTTAACAACCCAGCATTTACTTTTTTCTCAATACATAAAGGCCTTTCTTATTTGATATAGTCAGGACCAATAGTTGCAGGGTTGATTGAAAAATTATTTTAAAATGGGTAATTATTGGGCGCCTGGGTGGCTCAGTCGGTTAAGCGTCTGCCTTCGGCTCAGGTGATGATCCCAGGGTCCTGGGATCGAGCCCCGCATCGGGCTCCCTGCTCCGCGGGAAGCCTGCTTCTCCCTCTCCCACTCCCCCTACTTGTGTTCCCTCTCTCGCTGTGTCTCTCTCTGTCAAATAAATAAATAAAATCTTTTAAAAAAATAAAAATAAAAAAAATAAAACGGGTAATTATTTTAAAAAGGATACGTATATATCATGAAAATTTTATTTTTGCTTTGAATATGTAATTGTATATGGTTTTTTTGCTTTCTGTTTTTGTTTTCTAGTTTTTAATGTAGTATCAAAAGCTCTTCTTTGATTAAAGGTTGGATGTTAACAGTTCATTGTATTATTGGTATAAATCATACCCATATGAATCTTTTGAGACTTCCAGTTATAGTTGTTTTTTTTTTTTTAATTTGAGTAATAATTTTAAAAACATTTCTGAAGCATCCTGGGTACAGAAATGGCCTAAAGATTTTTATTTTGTATTTTCAAGATTTTATGGCTATCTGGCCCCATCCCCACATTTTGGTATCAGTTTTTGGAGAAGGGTAAATTTTCTTTATTAGTTTTCCAAGAGTCTTTAAGTTTATTTGTATATAAACATTAGCTCATTTTCTTCTTTCCATATACCTATTTCGTTAGCTTTCTTTGATATTTCTCTAGTAACTTAATTTCAACAGCAACAAAATATCCAAGCCGAGCAATTAGTTTTGTTAACAAATACAACAGAAGGAAGCAGAAGGACATGGTGGAGAATAGATCCTAGGCACAAGCATTCTGTTTGCTCTGGACAGCTGACAGTACCTTTTATAGAGGGTCCTCCTCTTCCTCCTCTTCGACTTCTTCCTCCCCCTCCCCTGCTAAGCCTGGCCCTCAGGCCTTGCCTAAACCTGCAAGCGCCAAGAAGCCACCCCCTGGCGAGCGGAGGTCCCGTAGCCCCCGGAAGCCAATAGACTCCCTCTGAGACTCTCGGTCCCTCAGCTACTCGCCTGCGGAGCGCCGCCGCCCCTCGCCCCAGCCCTCGCCATGGGACCAGCAGAGCAGCAGTGAGCGGGGTTCCTGCAGAGGCCAGCGTGGGGACAGTCGCTCCCCAGGCCACAAGCGCAGGAGTGAGACGCCTAGCCCCCGCCCTGTGCGGCACCGCTCCTCCAGGTCTCCTTGAATCTT
>NW_027772881.1:0-293 GCF_054177405.1 Leptonychotes weddellii | reverse complement strand
CTCCCAGAATTCCCTTGCCTGAATGGTTCCATATCAGGGTAGGCCACAAAAGAAATTTTGCTTAAGACTTGAAAAGCAGAAAGAAAATGACCTCCATATTTTGTATGCTTTGAAGGTCAGGATAAGGCCACAGGCACTATGGCACCTGGCTCACATTGTCATTGTCACTTGCTCCAACTCCTACTCTCTCTCCTCCTGCGACTTCCCTATATGCACATGTGGCATCTTGGGAGAGGGCACTGGCTTCCCCTGCAAGTCAGCCATGGCATGAAGTATGTGGGATGGTCCCCGTT
>NW_027772880.1:0-293 GCF_054177405.1 Leptonychotes weddellii | reverse complement strand
ATTAGGGTCTTAGTAATTGGGTGGCTTTCCCTTTTCTGGTCAGTAAGTTCTGCTATTATATAACTTGTTACCTCAGCCTTTTCATTGTATGTAATTTTTTTTTTTTTTAACAAAAGGTTTATCATGTTTGTTTTGAGATTCCAGTAGTATCTTTAACTTGTCAGACGACTTACATACAGTTGCATGCTTTCTTTTTTTTTATTTTTTTTTAAAGATTTTATTTATTTATTTGAGACAGAGAGAATGAGAGAGACAGAGAGCACATGAGAGGGGGGAGGGTCAGAGGGAGAAGC
>NW_027772879.1:0-293 GCF_054177405.1 Leptonychotes weddellii | reverse complement strand
GTGACTGTTGTCGGTGCAGACGACAGAACAAAGAGAGTCCCGTGTGGACTCAGGCAGAGGGTGCAGCTGAGGGTGTGGGCAGGGCCAGAGGGGCGGCCACAGACCTGCCTCTGCTATCAGGGAAGCTGGAGCACTGGGATGGAAAAGATCTAGGGGGTCTTGAAAAACCACAAGAAATCCTAGGACTCTTGTAAGGAGGACACTCATTTTTCTTTCCTGCAGATCATATGAACTCTTGGGAAGAGGTCACCTGTCATAGGATAGGTAATGCTTGCCCTCTTGGAGATGGAAAG
>NW_027772878.1:0-293 GCF_054177405.1 Leptonychotes weddellii | reverse complement strand
GCAGATGATGGACACAGGATGCCTTTGCTTTTAAATTATCCGGATAATTGCCTCCGGTCCCCTATAAATTGCAGTAAATAAATCAGTTATATAGGTGTGTGTGTGTGTGTGTATTCCCATAAAACATATAATATTCAATAACATGTTTTGATACTTTAGAAATCATACTTACAATGAACTTTGATTCTTTTAAAAATAAGGTACTGTAGGCTACATGGATATGAATATCTCTCATGCTTTCTTTTATATCCTATCCATTCCCCAACCAACATCCACATTGTTGGATTGTTTCA
>NW_027772877.1:0-293 GCF_054177405.1 Leptonychotes weddellii | reverse complement strand
GACTTATTTCACTTAGCATAATACCCTCTAGCTCTATCCATGTCATTGCAAATGGCAAGATTTCATCCTTTTTGATGGTTAATATTCCATTATGTGTGTGTGTGTGTGTGTATACTTCTTTATCCATTCATCTGTCAATGGACATCTGGGCTCTTTCTATAGTTTGGCTATTGTGGACATTCCTGCTATAAACATTGGGGTGCAGGTGCCCCTTCAAATCACTATGTTTGTATCCTTTGGATAAATAACTAGTAGGGCAATTACTGGGTCGTAGGGTAGTTCTATTTTTAACT
>NW_027772876.1:0-293 GCF_054177405.1 Leptonychotes weddellii | reverse complement strand
GAGAGAGAAACAGCATGAGAGGGAAGAGGGTCAGAGGGAGAAGCAGGCTCCCCGCTGAGCCGGGAGCCCGATGTGGGACTCGATCCCAGGACCCCGGGATCATGACCTGAGCCGAAGGCAGACGCTTAACCATCTGAGCCACCCAGGCGCCCCTGGATGAGTTTTAATTTCTTCCTTTCATAGTCTTTTTTTTTTTTTTTCTGAGAGAGCAAAAGCATTCATGTACGTTGTGGGGGTGGGGGGTGAGGGCAGAGGGAGGGAGAGAATCTTAAGTAGGCTCCAGGTCCAGCACA
>NW_027772875.1:0-293 GCF_054177405.1 Leptonychotes weddellii | reverse complement strand
ATGACACTCTTCAGAGACTCTGATTTTATTTATTAGCCACTTGCTGCATAACCCTACAAGTAGACCTGTGGCTTGAAATAAAGAAAATGCAGCAGAAAGAATGCAATAGAAACATTTGGAGTGTTTTTTAACATCTAGCGGTAAGATTGGACCAGCCACCTTGGGAGCTGATCCCTCCTTTGCCATCCCGTCATGCCCAGCTCCCTCTGAGATGGAGGAAGAATTCAGGTCCTTCACTGGAATCTTTCATCAAACACGCTTAAATGCTGATGGTCTAGGATTTGATTCTCTGC
>NW_027772874.1:0-293 GCF_054177405.1 Leptonychotes weddellii | reverse complement strand
AAAATGAAATAATGGGATAAAACACACAACTCTGTGTAGTAAAATAGAGGGGGGTTAGAAGGCTGGATTTGGAGTCAAGTGATTAAGTTCAAATCCTGGCTCTCCTAGTTGTGTGACATTCTATGAGTTTTTCTTTTTCTTTCCTTTCTCGTTTTCTCTCTCCCTTTTTCTTTTGACTTCCTTGAGTTTCAACTTCTCACTTCTAGAATGGAGCAAAGGGTACTAACACCTAGTTCATAGGGACAAAGGAAACAACACCTATAAAGCTTCAAGTACCTTGCCTCGCACAGAGC
>NW_027772873.1:0-293 GCF_054177405.1 Leptonychotes weddellii | reverse complement strand
CCAGAAGGCAGACCCAGCCCATGCTTCCCTGAGTGGGTACCTGTCAGCACCAGGACCAGCATAGCTTCCTGGTAGAAGAGGCCAGTGCAGGACTGGATGGGATTTATGTCACCTCCGCGTGGGGACTGTGAGCTTCCTTGGGCACTGGCTGCCAAATTCCTCTGTTGAAGTCCTAGCCACCAGGACCGCAGAATGTGACTATGTAATCGGAGACAGCACCTTTAAAGAGGTAAATAAGGCAAAATGAAGTCATATGGGTGGGCTCTGATCCAATCTGGCTGGTGTCCTTCCCC
>NW_027772872.1:0-293 GCF_054177405.1 Leptonychotes weddellii | reverse complement strand
ATAAAATAATCAACAACAAACATTCAAAACTTTTATGGTAGATTATCTTCAAGAGAATAAGTGCTCCCCAAAGTGTAGAACTGTGCTGGAAAATGGGAGGACCCTGCCTGAAGAGAAGGAAGGCTTGGCTCCTTGTCCCAGCCTGTGGGGTCTCTGGAGAGCCCCTCACAGTGACTCTTCTCCCCTCTAAAATGTGGAAGTTGGGCAGAAACACAAGACAGGCAGGCAGGGAAAGCTACTGCAAGCTCCATTTTATTTCTTTTCCAGGGAATTTCAGAGGATGAAGAGAGGCT
>NW_027772871.1:0-3760 GCF_054177405.1 Leptonychotes weddellii | reverse complement strand
AATAATTACTCCAATCAAAAGACATGGGGTGATAGAATGGATGAAAAAGCAAGACTGCCTACAAGAGACTCATTTCAGACCTAAAGACACATGCAGATGGAAAGGGAAGGGAAGGAAAAGCACTTATCATGCAAATGGAAGTGAAAAGAAAGCTGGGGTAAGCAGTACTGATATTAGGGGAAAAAAGACTTTAAGGCAAAGACTATAACAAGGACATTATATAAAGGGAACAATCCAACAAGATCTAATAATTGTAAATATTTGTGCACCCAACATGAGAGCACCAAAATACATAAAGCAGATAATAACAAACATAAAGGAAGTAATCAATAGTAATACAATAACAGTAGGGGACTTTAACACCCCACTTGCATCAATGGACAGATCATCTAAACAGAAAATCACTAAGCAAACAGTGGCTTTCAGTGACACACTGGACCAGATGGATCTAACAGATTATTCAGAACATTTCATCCTAAAACAGGAGAATACACATTTTTTTCAAGTGCACGTGGAACATGCTCCAGAACAGATCACATATTAGGCCACAAAACAACTCCCAACAAATTCAAGAAGGCTGAAGTCAAACCATGCATCTTTCATGACCACAACACTACGAAACTAGAAATCAGCCACAAGAAGAAAATCTGTAATGAGCACAAATAACATGCTACTAAACAATGAAGGGGTCAACTAAGAAATCAAAGAGGAAATCAAAAAATACACAGAGACAAATGAAAATGAAAACACAACAATCTGAAATCCTTGGGCTGTGGCAAAAGCTGTTCTAAGAGGGAAGTTTATAGCAATACAGGCCTACCTTAAGAAGCAAGAAAAATCTCAAATAAACAACCTAACCTTACACCTAAAGGAGCTAGAAAAAGAACCAACCACCCCAAAGCCAGCAGAAGTAAGGAAATAATGAAGATGAGAGCAGAAATAAATGAAACAGAAATTTAAAAAAAACAAAGAACATATCAATGAAACCAGGAGCTGGTACTGTGAAAAGATCAACAAAACTGATAAACCTTTTGCTGATTCATAAAAAAAAAAAGAGAGAGAGAGAGAGAAGTCTCAAACAAGATGAAAAAAACAAGGAGAAATAACAACTCATACCACAGAAATAAAGGATTAGAAGAGAATATTATGAAAAATTATATGCCAAGAAACTGGAAAACCTAGAAGAAATGGATAAACCCAGAAACCTAAAACCTCCCAAAACTGAAGCAGAAAGAAACAAAAAAATTGAACAGACCAAATACCAGCAATGATAGAATCAGTAATCAAAAAATTCCCAACAAAAGACTAAGACGAGATGGCTTCACAGGTGAATTCTACCCAACATTTAAAGAAGAATTAAGACCGATTCTTCTCAAAGTAGCCAAAAAAAAAAAAAAAAAAAAGAAGAGGAGGGAAATCTTCTGAATTCATTCTAGGAGGCTAGCATTATCCTGAGACCAAAACCAGATAAAGAAACTGCAAAAGAAGAAAACTACAGGCCAATATCCCTGATGAATATAGATACAGAAATCCTCAATAAAGTATTAGCAAACTGAATTCAACAAAAGTTTAAAAAAATCATTCACCATGATCATGTGGGATTTATTCCTGGGTTGCAAGGATGGTTCAATATTCTCAGATCAATCAACATGATACATCACATCAATAAGAGAAAGGATAAAAAACCATATGATCATTTCAACAGATGCAGAAAAAGCATATGACAAAGTATAACACCCACTCATGACAAAAACCTTCAACGGAGTAAGTCTAGAGGGAACATAACAAAACATAATAAAGGCCATATATGAAAAACCCACCCCTAACATCATAGTCAGTGGGGGAAAACTCTTCCCCCTAAGGTCAGGAACAAGATAAGGATGTCCATTCTAGAATTGATAAATGAATTCATTAAGGTCAGAGGATACAAAATCAATGCATTTCTATACACTAATAATGAAGTACCAGAAAGAAAAATTAAGAATACAATCCCATTTACAATTGTACCAAAAATAATAAAATATCTTGAAATAAACTTAAACACAGAGGTAAAAGACCTGTACTCTGAAAACTATAGGACACTGATAAAAGACACTGAAGACACACACAAATACAAAGATATTCCATGCTCATGGATTGGGAGAACAAATACTGTTAAAATGTCTATACTACCCAAAGCAATCTCCAGATTAAATCCATATCAAAGCAATCCATATCAAAATACCAACAACATTTTTCACAGAACTAGAACAAACCTACCTAAAATTTTACAAAACCACAAAAAGACCCCAAATAGCCAAAGCCATCTTGAAAAAGAAAAACAAACCTGGAGGTATCATAATCCCAGTTTTCAAGCTATACTACAAAGCTATACTCATCAAAACAGTACGGAACTGGCACAAAACAGACACATAGGTCAACAGAACAAAACAGAGAGCCCAGAAATAAACCCATAATTACATGGCCAATTAATCTTCGACAAAGGAGGCAAGAATATGCGATGGGGAAAAGACAGTCTCTTCAACAAATGGTGCTGGGAAAACTGGACAGCAACATGCAAAAGAATGAAACTGGAACAAATAGGAATCCCAGTTTACCAAATTGCAGTGGAAGGGCCACCGACCCTTCTAGCTGGTTGAATGAGTAGTCCATTCATGGATAGTATGTCATCTTGATGAGCACAGAGTTAGAGGGAGGAAATAGGGTGCTGCTAAAATGACATTTAAGGAATAGGGGAAAGATGGTGGAGGAGTAGGGGACCCTATTTCAACTGGTCCCCGGAATTGAGCTGGGTATCTACCAGATCACTCTGAGCACCCACGAAACCAGCCTGAGATGTAAGAAGATCTGGATCTCTACAAACAGAATATCGCAGATGGTTGGTTGTGAGGTACGAAGCAGAGAACCGTGATTCTGCGGGCAGATATCGGAGGATAAACAGCAGCGGGAGGGTGCCTGGACGTGGGGATCCTACACCGCCGGTGAGTGACAGCCTCGCGCGCTGCGGACGGGGCACAGACTCGCAGACCGGTAGCAGCGGGGAAAGGACTTCAGGGCAGCCCCTGGGGTGGAGGACCAGACGGGCAGGGTCGCGCGCATGCAAACAGCAGCCACCCAGACAGAAACCCGGAGCGACGGTCGCGCACACGCGAACTGCAGCCTCCGAGATGGAAACCCAGTGTGCCTGTGAACTGCAACCTCCGGGGTGGAAACCCCAAGCGGTGGAGTCGCGTGCACACGAACTGCAGTCCCCGGGACAGGACCCCAAGCGGCGGAGTCACACAACCTGGGAGCGGCTGGTGGTTTTAGAAGCACAAGGGGCAGAGACGGGCCTGACCTGGAGGCAGAACTGGGAGCGCTGCGGAGGGGCGCACAACCCAGGACGCTGCAGTTTATAGCAGCACGGACAGAAACGGAGACGGTGTGGCCTGGAGAGCTCACTGAAGAACAGACTGTGGTCTCTCTGCTCTGAGGCAGAGGGCTGGAAACGGTTTCTTCTGCTCTGACTCGCGAAAGAGACGCGGAAAGCCTCCAGGGAAAGCCGCCAGAGAACAAAAGCCCCAAACACTGATTCCCACTGAGCCCATCCCCCGCCAGAGGGGCACAGGGCAACTCCGCCCAAACAGGGTTGCCTGAGTAACAGTGCGGCAGGCCCCTCCCACAGAAGACAGGCGGGGAAAACAAGAGGCCAGCAACCCTAAGGTCCCAAGAAAACAGGTGCACCTTGCTTGGGTTCTGGTCAATAATTTGGACTCTATAC
>NW_027772870.1:0-293 GCF_054177405.1 Leptonychotes weddellii | reverse complement strand
TTAGCTAAAAATTACTAAAAACATCCCAATTCCACCAAAGCTGAAAACCATAGCTGAGTGAAAGTAATGAAAGCTGGAAAGGAGAGAGGAATGCGTAGAGGGCTGGGAGGGGGAAAGGGAGAAGGAGGGGAAGGAGAAGACATGTCTCGTGAAGATGTCCACATACTGGGCTATGCTGGCTGCGTTCTCTTCCCTTGCTCATTTAATCTGCACAACAGTTGGAAAGTAGAAGTTCTGTTCTTCTTGAAGAGACTGGACTCAGGACCACACAACTGGTAAGTAGTGCTGTTGGG
>NW_027772869.1:0-293 GCF_054177405.1 Leptonychotes weddellii | reverse complement strand
CCACTGGGGCACCTGGGTGGCTCAGTCATTAAGCATCTGCCTTCGGCTGTCATGACCCCAGGGTCCTGGGATCGAGCCCCACACAGGGTTCCCTGCTCAGCAGGAAGCCTGCTTCTCCCTCTCCCACTCCCCCTGCTTGTGTTCCTGCTCTCGCTGTCTCTGTCTCTGTCAAACAAATAAATAAAATCTTTAAAAAAAAAAATAAATAAAAAAAATAAAAAATCAACACCACTAATCTATGCTATTCTAGTTCTGAATTCAAAATATCCCAACACAGACCAAAATATACCATT
>NW_027772868.1:0-293 GCF_054177405.1 Leptonychotes weddellii | reverse complement strand
CTCTCCCCCATGAAAAGCCATCTGTCTCACCCATCACTGGCCTGTGGCCTTTCTGAGTTTGGAAAAGCATATGGAAAGCAACTTTTTTTTTTTCCCCCTTCTTCCACGAGTAAAGGAGGTTTGAGATTTTATCTAGTTGGTCCTGGTCCTTGTCATTGTGTGGCCAGATGAGGGATCTCTGGGGGGTAGCAGAGGAGCTCCTGGCCCACTCAGATATCTGGGAAAGTTCTGGTTGGAGTTAATTCAGTCAACAATATATCTTAAGCCCCCACTCACTACATTCAGCCACTATT
>NW_027772867.1:0-293 GCF_054177405.1 Leptonychotes weddellii | reverse complement strand
GTCCTGTTCAGGATGGGAATTCAGCCTCTGTCCTTGCCTCCCTGCTGGCTTGGACTCTGGATCCTGACTCCGTTTGGGAGCTCTCCACATGGACTTGCCCTCCCCATCCCCCACAAATGCCATGGCCCCACAGTCATCTAAACAGAGGGCTGGCCGCGGAATGGTGATTCTGTTCTCCAGAGAGGAGGCAGAAAGCCTCACTTCCCTCCTTTAGTTTAACTAGTGACAGCCTGCTGGAAATATCGACTCTTTGGAGAGAAACTTCCCACAATCTTGAAGGCTGCTCCTTGACT
>NW_027772866.1:0-293 GCF_054177405.1 Leptonychotes weddellii | reverse complement strand
GCACTCAGCACCCCATTCTCTTGTTCGCCCGTGGGTGAGTGGCAGGCAGGGTGATGCGGGGGGCGGTCTCTGGGGGGGATGGGACGCTCTGCCCGGAGCTCGTGCTGGTTGCGGGACCCACGGGTCTATGGGTCTGTCCGCCTCCTGCGTTCTTTCAGCCTGAGGCACCGTTCGCTTCTGTCGGCCCCTCACGGAGAGAGACACTTAGCCTTCTCTCTCCTCCTGGCCCCGGGAACTTATTACAGAAGTACCTTAAACACGCTCTGGGAGGACAAAGCAGACTCAGGTGTATT
>NW_027772865.1:0-293 GCF_054177405.1 Leptonychotes weddellii | reverse complement strand
AAAAAAAAAAAAAGAACAATCTGATGGTTACCAGAGGGGAGGTGGGATGAGGGTGGGGGAAATAGGGGATGGAGATTAAAGAGTACACTTATCCGATGAAAAAATAAATAAAATGAAATGATAAAAAAGATAAGTCTTACATAAGGTATGAAATTAATAAAATTTAGCTTGTAAAAGCAAGGAAAAAAACACTTGATAACTATCATAGTAACAAATGATTCAGGCAACAGACCTGAGTGCATCAGTCTGCACCAAATCCCATAGCAGTCATTGAGTCACCATGGTAAGCATAC
>NW_027772864.1:0-293 GCF_054177405.1 Leptonychotes weddellii | reverse complement strand
AGAGCTCTACTGATAGTCATTACTGATGCCTGTCCAATCCAGCTTAGCATGCTGACTTCCAGCCCTGCAGCTTCATGAATCACTGAGGCCCACCTGCCACCTTCTCCTTAGAATCTGCCTTTCCCACCTCATTGTCTCTGGTCAAATCTAGTTTGTGCCTTTCTGCCCAGTTCCTTTGGATATGATGCTCATTTGGACTCTCTGGTCTTAAACCATACCTCTGTCCATGGACTTCTTTTTGGATCCCACACTCTCCCACCCTCCATGCTTCATGTTGAAGTCTTAGGTTACTG
>NW_027772863.1:0-293 GCF_054177405.1 Leptonychotes weddellii | reverse complement strand
GTTTTACCTTCTCAAGTAGAGACTATAAAACAAATGGAGGACAGTCTTCTATAACCCAGGGATCATGTAAACTGATGTTTCTAGGGCAATTTGGAAAGCTATCAAGAACCTTATAAAGTGGATCCTCTCTGGCCCACCAGTTCCACTTCCTGGAATATCAAGTAAGGACATGTGGAAAGATTTAGCTAAAAAAAAAAAAAAGTGCTTCACAAAATTATTTATAGTGATGAAAAACTGGAAATAACTTTAATGACCACTGGACACAGTGGTAAATTCACTGGGTGGAATATTAT
>NW_027772862.1:0-293 GCF_054177405.1 Leptonychotes weddellii | reverse complement strand
CTGAGGCGATATTTGGGAGGCTAGACGGTAAGGGAGGGGGCCTCCGTAAGCCACTTCTGGCAAATGATAGAGCCGTGGAGCACAAAATCGGAACTTCTAGAAGTCAGCTCTGCTGAGGGATGTCACTCCAGTGGCTAAGCGGGGGGTGGAACCTCGTGGGACAGTGTGGTCTCAGGACCCTCGGGGTCACAGAAAGACCGGGGGTGCTGAGTGCGGCAGAGCTCCCAGGTATCTGAGTGGGGAAGCCGGCTGCAGAGACGGAGCCGAGGCGCGGGCTCTCAGCTCGGGGTTGC
>NW_027772861.1:0-293 GCF_054177405.1 Leptonychotes weddellii | reverse complement strand
GCGTGGGCGGTCCGGGTCAGGAGGCCCTGTGGCTCATCACTCCCGCCCCGCTCTGGGCCGGCCGCTGCCCCAGCTATGGTGGCATGGCCCGGTCAGCAGCCCCTCCGTGCACGCCATCCGCTCTGCCCGTGGAGACCCTGACCCGAGATAGTCTGACTGCTCCCCTTCACCTGGTGTAGTTCAGACCCAGATGCTCCTGAGAGCTCTGCTGCTCATCCTTTATCGGTGGGCTGCCTATTTCAGACTTTCTCCTTCCCCCCACACATTCCCCTCCCTCAGGTTCAGAGGGACTC
>NW_027772860.1:0-3760 GCF_054177405.1 Leptonychotes weddellii | reverse complement strand
GTTTTTTTTGTTTTTAAAGATTTTATCTATTTGACAGAGAGAGAGGGAACACAAGCAGCGGGAGTGGGAGAGGGAGAAGCAGGCTTCCCGCAGAGCAGGGAGCCCGATGTGGGACTCGATCCCAGCACCCTGGGATCATGACCGGAGCTGAAGGCAGACGCTTAACGACTGAGCCACCCAGGCGCCCCGAAAAGAGTTTTTTAAAGGGAACCCACTTTCAGTGGGTAACTTGAGCCAGCCATGCAAAGAGACTCACAAAGCACATCCTAGGCGGAGGTAATACTCGTGGATACATGAATGAACATAACCAAAAATTAGCGATGTTCAGGGCGCCTGGGTGACTCGGTTAAGCGTCCAACTCTTGGTTTGGGCACGGGTCATGATCTCAGGGTCGAGGGATCGAGTCCTGCATCAGGCTCCGTGCTCAGCAGGGAGTCTGCTTTCCCTCTCCCTCTCCCGTCGTCCCTCCCCCCTCTCTCCATTAGCAATATCCAAATGCCCAGTGATGGGAAGATTTTATCTGGAGGCAATAATTTTATAGGAAAGTAGTTAAGAGCTTGTTCTCCAGTGACACCCAGATAACTGAAGACAAATAAGCCATGCACCATACCCCCAAGCAGCTCCCAGGCTACAGTTTAAAAACTGTACCCTTCATTAGCGTGCGACTTTGAGCAAGTTGCTTCACCACCCCATGCCTCAGTTTTCTCATCTGTAAAATGGGTCTGATAATAGCATCCACCGTATAGGATTATTATAAAGATTACATGAGTAACGCCATGTGAAGTGCTTCATACAGCATGTGCTACAGTAAGTACATGGTGGCTTCAGCTGCCACCACTGAGCATGAGGCTTGCAGCCATGCACCACTCGGTGTGTCTGGCGAAAGAGGGGTGACATCATGGATAAATTAGGGTAGGAGACTGCAGAGCTTCTCCCTCCTTTGTTCCTTTAAAATTTCAGGTTGCTCCCATAATTTTTATTTTTATTTTTTATTTTTTATTTTTTTTTAAAGATTTTATTTATTTATTTGACAGAGAGAGAGAGAGACAGTGAGACAGGGAACACAAGCAGGGGGAGTGGGAGAGGGAGAAGCAGGCTTCCCGTGGAGCAGGGAGTCCGATGCGGGGCTCGATCCCAGGACCTGGGATCATGACCTGAGCCGAAGGCAGACGCTTAACAACTGAGCCACCCAGGCGCCCCTCAGGTTGCTCCCATAATTTTTAAAGATTGATTCCATTCCAACATAGAGCACCTACTATGTGCCAGGTCCTGTACTGGGGAAACAGCTTCTGCCTTCAAGGGGCTCACAGTATAGTGGGTGATCCATTCATTCATCATTCATTCAACAAGTAGTTATCAAGCATCTACTTATGGACCAGGCGCTGCGCCAGGTGCTGGGAATGCAGAGGTAATGAGTAGACAAAGTGGCCGCCCCCACAGAGCCTGTGTGCTAGTGGGGAAGGCAGATGATAAGCAAGGAAACAAAATCAAATAAGAATAATCACAGATTCTGACACATTATGAAGAAAATCAACGGGGTGACAATATTATCTGATGGGGAGAAGCAAGCCCCCTTGAGAGAGAGCAGTCAGGAAAGGTTTCCCCAAAGAGGTGACATCTGACCTAAGACATATCAGAAAAGAATAAGGAAATCAACTCAGGAGCAAGGGGAAGAGCCTTCGGGCAGGTGAATATAATGGTCCGTAGGGCTGAAGGAGCTTAGGTGTTCCAGAAGCAGAAAGGAGGCCACTGGGACTAGAGCAGGTGAGTGAGGGGCTCAGTGGGGACAGATGCAGCTAAAGATGTGGGCAGGAGCCTTGCCAGCCAGGGTGAGGAGTCTGGATTCGATTCTGAGAGTAACAGGGAGCCACCGAAAGTTTTAAGCAGAGGAGAGATATGATCTTTGGGTATTTAAAAAAATCACTGTGTCTACAGTGTAGAAAATAGAGAGTAGGAAGGCAGGAGTCGGGGCGAGAAGACCAGTTAGTGATTGCCACACTAGCCCAGGAAGGGGTGATGGCATTTTGTGCCCTGCCATGGTGGCAGGGAAGAAATTAGATGGATTCCAAGTGTATTTTGGAATTAGACTGAAAAATTGCAGGTGAACTGAGTGTGGGAAGAGAAGAAAGCAAGAATCGAGAATAATGCCAAAGTATTACAGCTTGAACAGCTGGCTGGCTGGCTGTGCTGTTTGCTGAGAGAAAACTGTGCGAAGGAAGAAGTTTGGGTTGGAAATCAAGAGTTCATTTCTGAACAAGTTAAATTTGAGTGCCTGTGAGACATCCAGTAGAAATGGCAAGTGGGTAGGTGGATACACGAGTCTGGAGCTCAGAGGAACGGTCCAGACCAGAGAAATAAATTTGAAAATGATGAGACTGTAGGAGATATTGAAAGCCTCAGCCTGGAAGAGCTCACCTAGGAAATGCGTGCAGGCAGAGAAGAGGATCGCAAATGGAGGCCTGAGAGTCAACATTCAGGGGGTGAAGCCACGGGGAATGTGCCAGAGAGGCAAGGTAAGAATGACAGAGGAAGAGGCAAAGCCAAGAGCATGAAGGTGGAGGAAGATCAGTTGCTGAAGACAGAAGTGCCACCTCTGGGCTGGCCACACACAAGGAACTTTCAAGAGCATCTTCTGTACTGTTGTGCGATCAATATCCCACTGGAAAGGTTCGAAGAAGGAATGAGAGCTGAGGGAGCAAGGGCAGCGAGCGCAGGCCGCTGGCTGGAGAGCGTTGGATGCGAAGGGCAGTAACTGAAGGGAAGGTTACAAAGTCTCTGACAGAAGAGAAAATATGTATGTCCAATAAATGTACAAAGAGATATCCGACTTCATTAGTAATCAGGGACATGCACATCAAGACAGGAGAAACCATCTCACATTCATTCAATTGGGAGAATGTTTGAAGTCTGACAATGCCAAGCGTTGGGGAAAACGTGGATCTACCCAGCCTCTCCTGGGGGACCGCCAAGTGGTACAACCACTTTGGAAAACTGTCTGGCACTGTCTCATGAGGCGGAACAATCATGTGCTCTATCTATGCCCAGCGACTCCACAGAGTCACAAACCAGAATATTCAGAGCGGCAGATCTCACAGTAGTGAAGACCTAGAAACAGCCTAGCACCTGGAGAGGAAAGTGGACGGCCGGCCACAGCATGCTCACCGACAGGGTGAAACAGCAGTCCAAGGATGGGCCTCAGGTACACACAGCAGCGGTGGTGCATCTTAGACTGTGACAGCACGATTTTTAAAAAGTCTAAAAAGGGGGGCGCCTGGGTGGCTCAGTCGTTAAGCGTCTGCCTTCGGCTCAGGTCATGATCCCAGGGTCCTGGGATTGAGTCCTGATCAGCGGGGAGCCTGCTTCTCCCTCTCCCACTCCCCCTGCTTGTGTTCCCTCTCTTGCTGTCTCTCTATCAAATAAATAAAGAAATAGGGGCGCCTGGGTGGCTCAGTTGTTAAGTGTCTGCCTTCGGCTCAGGTCGTGATCCTGGGGTCCTGGGATCGAGCCCCACATCAGGCTCCCTGCTCAGCAGGAAGCCTGCTTCCCCCTCTCCCACTCCCCCTGCTTGTGTTCCCTCTCTCACTGTGTGTCTCTCTGTCAAATAAATAAATAAAATCATTAAAATAAATAAATAAATAAATAAATATCTTTTAAAAAAAAATTTAAAAGAAGAAGTCCAAAAAGGTTACATCATTAGAACAGCCTTTTTGTAAAGTTAAAAAAAAAAAAAAAAACAAATTATAAATACATTGAGGAATAA
>NW_027772859.1:0-293 GCF_054177405.1 Leptonychotes weddellii | reverse complement strand
AAAAAAAAAAAAATCAATGTTTTCTCTATTTTTTTTTAAAGATTTTATTTATTTATTTCAGAGAGAATGAGATAGAGAGAGAGCATGAGAGGGGGGAGGGTCAGAGGGAGAAGCAGACTCCCTGCTGAGCAGGGAGCTTGATGCGGGACTTAATCCTGGGACTCCAGGATCATGACCTGAGCCGAAGGCAGTCGTTCAACCAACTGAGCCACCCAGGTGCCCCTAATGTTTTCTTTAATAAATACTCCATGTTTTTATTTTTGGTGACTTATTTAAAAAATCTTTCTTGGGGG
>NW_027772858.1:0-293 GCF_054177405.1 Leptonychotes weddellii | reverse complement strand
CTGGGTCTCACCATCTTCCTGGCCCATTTCCCGAAGCTGCGAACTCCCTTCCCGACCATGCAAGACGACACAGACTTCCACCTTATCTTCTTCGAGGCTTTTCTTTGGATCTCGCTGCAGATGTTGCAGAAGGAACACGGTGACTTTTCAGGGCTGCAGCTCCCCAAGAGGCAAGCGAGAGAGATGTAATTACCTTGGCAGTGACAGGTGTGCCTGCCGGCTTTGCCCCAGGAAATACCACCCAGCCATCAGGAAGGGCCTGACAGCGCCCACACTTGGCGGGGGGAGTAGCA
>NW_027772857.1:0-293 GCF_054177405.1 Leptonychotes weddellii | reverse complement strand
TCTTGGACAAGGGGCAAGGGCACTACCTTCTGGAAAGCTGACATCAAGAGAATAGTGTCATTAAGTCCCTGAACCCTAGAGAAACCATGTTAGCCCCCAAATGATGAGAGAGAAACGAACATCTCTCTTGTTTAAATCACAGATATTTTCAGTCTCTGTTATTGCAGATGAAAATAAATCTGATCTAACACAGGTGTATAAGGAGATCTGTGAATATCCCAGTCTTGTTAATGACAAATCACCTCAGGCACTTTTTCAGCCTCCCCTGAAGTGCTCCCAGGCACCAGGCAAGG
>NW_027772856.1:0-293 GCF_054177405.1 Leptonychotes weddellii | reverse complement strand
CCTCCAGCCGACCCGTCTAGTGGTGCCTAAGAGGGGTCCTCTCATCAGAGCCTGGAAGAGAACAGGAAGGCCTCTCTCAGGGGTAGCCTGTGCAGTGCGGAGGGAGCAGAAAGGGCACAGTTCCTAGAAAGCAGAAGGAGCTCCCTTCTAAGGGCAAGAGCATCAGGATGGGAAAGAAGCCACAGGTTCAAGTCCTGGCTCTGCCAGTTAACTCCATGTGTGACCTGGGGCAAGTCAGTCTTGGCCTCGTGAAGACTCATAGATTATAAGACAAATAACTTGATGTAATTTCA
>NW_027772855.1:0-293 GCF_054177405.1 Leptonychotes weddellii | reverse complement strand
GGTTTGGTGGGAAAAGAGCAAGAACAAAAGGCAGGAAAAAAGAGAGTCATCAGTGAGGAGAGTCAGAATAAAGACACCACTGCTTTAATATTTATGTCTCACCCATTCTCAGCACCAATGTGAAATCTAGCACTCCGAGCAACCTTTTTCTACTTGCAGAGAAGAAAGACTAGAAAGAAACACACGCAAATGTTAAGACTGATTTTTGTCTCACTGGTGGATTATGGGTGATTCTAATTTTCTCCTTTATGTCTTCAAATGCTTATGATAGGGAAGTATTTTTAAGGATTTCT
>NW_027772854.1:0-293 GCF_054177405.1 Leptonychotes weddellii | reverse complement strand
TACATGTTTCATTCAAATTTGCTATTATTGAAGCAGTTGTATATAAAAAAAAAGAACTACCAAAAATTCCCTGATTTTATTTTTTTTTATTTTATTTTTTTTAAAGATTTTATTTATTTATTTGAGAGAGAGAATGAGATAGAGCATGAGAGGGGGGAGGGTCAGAGGGAGAAGCAGACTCCCCGCCGAGCAGGGAGCCCGATGCGGGACTCGATCCAGGGACTCCAGGATCATGACCTGAGCCGAAGGCAGTCGCTTAACCAACTGAGCCACCCAGGTGCCCAAAAATTCCC
>NW_027772853.1:0-293 GCF_054177405.1 Leptonychotes weddellii | reverse complement strand
CTTAGGCATTTTAAGAGGGTTAGCTCAGTGAGAGCTACATACTGGGTGGGTAAATCCTCATTCCTGGGACTAGAGGGAAAGAATAGGATGCCACACTAGGCTGACAGCGAGCCTCCTCCCAGAACCAATATCCCATGTCCCAATCCTGTTCCCCCAGCACAGCTAACTTAACCCTAACCCAAACCATAGCCATGAACCCGAACCCAAACCCTAACACTAACCATAACCCTGAACCCGAACCCTAACTCTGACCCTGAACCCTAACCCTAACCCGAACCTGAACCCTAACACTA
>NW_027772852.1:0-293 GCF_054177405.1 Leptonychotes weddellii | reverse complement strand
CATTCAAAATGCAGGCAGACCCTGAAGCAACATTACAAAACCACCATAAAGGGCGCCTGGGTGGCTCAGTCATTAAGCGTCTGCCTTCGGCTCGGGTCATGATCCCAGGGTCCTGGGATCGAGCCCCGCATCGGGCTCCCTGCTCCGCGGGAGGCCTGCTTCTCCCTCTCCCACTTCCCCTGCTTGTGTTCCTGCTCTCGCTATCTCTTTCTCTGTCAAATAAATAAATAAAATCTTTAAAAACAAACAAAAAAAACCCAAAACCACCAT
The DNA here is from genome assembly GCF_054177405.1 of Leptonychotes weddellii. Taxonomy (NCBI): domain Eukaryota; kingdom Metazoa; phylum Chordata; class Mammalia; order Carnivora; family Phocidae; genus Leptonychotes; species Leptonychotes weddellii. The sequence goes on along the minus strand of NW_027772852.1, from coordinate 23 downwards.
AAACTGAAGAAACAGAATGTCCT
>NW_027772851.1:0-293 GCF_054177405.1 Leptonychotes weddellii | reverse complement strand
GATGAGCTTGGATTAAAATTAGTATTCTGGGGCGCCTGGGTGGCTCAGTTGGTTAAGCGACTGCCTTCGGCTCACGTCATGATCCTGGAGTCCCGGGATCGAGTCCCGCATCGGGCTCCCTGTTTGGCAGGGAGTCTGCTTCTCCCTCTGACCCTCCTCCCTCTCATGCTCTCTGTCTCTCATTCTCTCTCTCTCAAATTAATAAATAAAATCTTTAAAAAAAAAATTAGTATTCTGCTTTCTTATTTTAATGTACATTACTAATATTTTCATCTTAGACATTACAATTTTAT
>NW_027772850.1:0-293 GCF_054177405.1 Leptonychotes weddellii | reverse complement strand
CTAGTGTTTGTTCTTAACAGATCTAAAATGTTGTAAATTTGGAGACAGGGGTTTTTTTTTTGCTCTCATCAAAAAAATCACTTTGCTTCACTGGGCCTCAGATTCCTTATTTGTCAAAAGCGACAATTTAATTCCATGTTCACATTTCTCTGTTAGCTTTAAAATGAGAAGACTTCATCGCACGTTTCCTTAATTAATGAAGGTGTGTTGTAAAATGATAATAAGAAGAAGAATACACTGAGAAATAGGAAACCAGGACCTAAGACCCCAAAGACATCCACAAACAGGACCCC
>NW_027772849.1:0-3761 GCF_054177405.1 Leptonychotes weddellii | reverse complement strand
GACGATGGACTCTGAAAAACAAACAAGGTTCTAGAGGGGAGGGGGGTGGGAGGATGGGTTAGCCTGGTGGTGGGTATTGAGGAGGGCACATTCTGCATGGAGCACTGGGTGTTATGCACAAACAATGAATCATGGAACACTTCATCTAAAACTAATGATGTAATGTATGGGGATTAACATAAGAATTAAAAAAAAAAAAAAGAAGAAACATCCGAAGTTATGAGGGATTCTTTTTTTTTAAATTTTTTATTATTATATTAATCACCATACATTACATCATTAGTTTTTGATGTAGTGTTCCATGACTCATTGTTTGCATATAACACCCAGTGCTCCATGCAGAACGTGCCCTCTTTAATACCCATCACCAGGTTAACCCATCCCCCCACCCCCCTCCCCTCTAGAACCCTCAGTTTGTTTCTCAGAGTCTATAGTCTCTCATGGTTCATCTCCCCCTATGAGGGATTCTTGATCTGCTTTCTTTTGGAAAGGAGCTTGCTTACCTTGGTAGAATTTAGGTTTTGATACTTGAATTTCTAATAACTTAAGGAAATAAAACACTGAACTATTTAGCAAGGATTAAGAAGTGATTTTTAAAGATGATCTGGATATTTAGCTGTTCTCTTTATGGGAGTTTCTATGAGCGTGGATTCTGGGGCCAGACTACCTGAGTTCATGACTCTGACATTTGTTAGCTGTGTGACCTTGAGCAATTTACTTAAACCTTTTATGCCTTGCTTTCCTCATTTGTAAAATGAGTTTTGAGGTGGTAGCTACTTCATACTGGTGTGGCATGTACATAGTGGTGCAAATATATATATTTTTTATATAGTACAAAACATGTATAATAATGTGTAGAGTATAATGAACATTTAATAAATGAAGTGACTTTTTTTAATTATCAACAAGATGTTAAACTTTATTCTTGGCACTAGGGATACATTGGTGAGCTTGATATGAAAGTTCTCTGTTGTCAAAGAGGTTCCATTTTAGTGGGAAAACACAGTAAATAAGTAAAGTCTGTAATTGAGATAATTTCAAGTAGTACTAAGTGCCATGAAGAAAATAAAATAAGGTTCATGGGGTGCCTGGGTGCCAGTTAAGTGTCCAGCTTTTGATTTCAGCTCAGGTCATGGTCTCAGGGTTGTGAGATTGAACCCTGCATCAGGCTCCCGAGCTCAGTGCAGAGTCCGCTTGAGATTCTCTGCCCCTCCCTCTGCCCCTTCTCCCACTCGCATGCATTCTCTCTCTCTCTTTCTAAAATAAATAAATAAATAAATAAAATCTTGTAAAAGAAAAGAAAAGAAGGTTCACAATTCCTAATATTGGGGTGCCTGGGTGGCTCAGTCAGTTAAGTGTCTGTCTTCGGCTCAGGTCATGATCTCAGGATCCTGGGATTGAGCCCCACATTGGGCTCCCTTCTCAGTGGGGAGTCTGCTTCTCCCTTTCCCTTTGCTCCTACCCCTGCTCGTGTTCTCTCTCTCAAATAAATAAATAAAATCTTAAAAAAATTTCCTAATATTGAAATTAAAATTGCTAACTGAATGTTTACTTGGAGGTTGAATGATATATTTCAGCTCTTCTCCCTAGATTGTATCACAAATTCTCAGAAATGTACACAGTTTCACCTGGAGCCATATAAAAAGTATGTAATGGCTCTAGAACTTGAACTTTATTTGGTATATGCCATCCTCTTATGTTGGAGAATTGTGTCTTCATCTTTTGTCAACCCTCTTCTTTCTCCATGAACCACTCTCCCTCTAAGGAATTCCTCTTAGACCACTGACTCTGATCATTCTCTCTTTTCTTTTCTTTTCTTTTTTTTAAGTAGGCTGTACATCCAATGTAAGGCGCAAACTCACAACTCTTAAGATCAAGAGTCACATTCTGTACCGCCTGAGCCAGCCAAGTGTCCCAACCCTGATCATTCTTAGCTTAACAATTTACATGTAAGTGAGACACTTGCTTCCACATTCACCATTGTGATGGGCTGCCATCTAGATGAGGGCTGATTAGTATTTTATCTCTTGTTTTACCTTGTATGATGCTTACTTTCAATAGGTATATGTCATAACTGATTAGCCCATGTATAGAAATAACAGAAATGGAATTACTTTAGGAACCTATTAACTATATAAAAATCTGTAACTAACAAATAATGGGGCAGTTTATTTTGCCTGTTGTGCAAATGGTGAATTCATAAGACCCCAAATGATAATACTTCTGAATCTATACTTTGTTGCCTGAAAAGGACACACAATAGCAATAGCATATTGTATCAAAATAGCATTAAGCAAAGAGTTTAGAGAAGCCAGCAGTCGTCTTCTGTTTTCCCGCTGCAGGTCCATATCACATGTGCCTTCTCTCTCAGATCAGACACTTGTTATATGAGCATGGAACACCTCATAACCAGAAAGCCCTAGATGGAGTCTCAAGCCCACTTATACCCATGCTTGGTATGTGGGTACATAATTGTACATGATGAGACCCAGTGTTAGAGTCCTCTGGGAGTCCTACCAAAACTGGGTGCAAAACATCAATCTTGTGCTCATTAATAGGCAATGCTAACAGGCTGGTCAGACTGTCCCCCAAACTTGCTCCAAAACAACATTCTTAAAAATTTCATTTCATGTCTTGACCAAACTCAGGCCAATTCTAGCCCCTGCTAGAAATAACCTTCTTAGCACACCTATTTTAATGATGTGTTAGATCTAATCCCATCAATGTTTCCACAGTAGGGTCTCTATTTAGTATAGAAACAATTACTACAGATGTCTGAATAAGAGTATCATAAAGAATATGAATGTAGCTCTGCTCTGAGGAATATGGACAGTAGAAGTATAAAGTGGTGGATTTTAACTGACTTTATTAAAATTCTCAGAGTATTAAGAGATTTGGGAAGATTTAAAAAGAAAAAGCACTGACCTTCAGACATCATTGAGGGGTCATTAGAACAAGTTACACCACAAAAATTGATTTCATTTTCTGATGTCTAAATAATAATAAGACAATCTCTCTATTTTTAATTTGCAAAAGCATTTGACAAAGAATTTTGTGGTCATTTTTTTTGTGGATAAGATGGACCAATATAGTACAGACAAAAGGAACTTATATCTGGTGGAAAGATTGTGCTCAAACTGTTAACGAGTTGGTGCTATCTTGGGGTGGGGAGGTCTCCAGGGTACATCACACAAGCCACAGGAAGACAGAAATATGGAAGAGGTGGTTAATATGCTCCAAAGATGCCAAGATGGTGATAAGCTCTGAAGCTGGGCCAAAATGATTAAAACTGAACTTCCATGGCATCCGTCAAAACTGAACTTCCGTGGCATCCGTCTCTCCTTTAACAATAGCTACTATTTATCAAATGCTTACTAGATGTCGGACATTCTGTTGGGCCTTTCCCTGTGTTAACTCACTGTGTCCTCCCAACCTGATGAGTAGGTATATTGCTGCGTGTGGCACCTAAATGTGCTCACCAAGGCTCAGGGAGCTTAAATAATTTGCTTAAGGATACACAGCCTGGAAGTGCTGAAGATAGATTTCAAACTCAAGCAATTTGATTCTTTTTTTTTTTTTTTATTCTTATGTTAATCCCCATACATTACATCATTAGTTCTAGATGAAGTGTTCCATGATTCATTGTTCGTGCACAACACCCAGTGCTCCATGCAGAACGTGCCCTCCTCAATACCCACCACCAGGCCAACCCATCCTCCCACCCCCCTCCCCTCTAGAACCCTCAGTTTGTTTTTCAGAGT
>NW_027772848.1:0-293 GCF_054177405.1 Leptonychotes weddellii | reverse complement strand
CTCTAGAACCCTCAGTTTGTTTTTCAGAGTCCATAGTCTCTCATGGTTCATCTCCCCCTCCGGTTTCCCCCTTCATTTTTCCCTTCCTACTATCTTTTTTTTTTTTTACATATAATGTATTATTTGTTTCAGAGGTACAGGTCTGTGATTCATCAGTCTCACAATTCACAGTGCTCACCATATGAGCTTTTTTAAAAACAGAAAAACTAGGGGCACCTGGGTGGCTCAGTTAAGTGTAGAACTCTTGATTTCGCTCAGGTCATGAATCTCGGGGTCCTGGGATCAAGCACCGT
>NW_027772847.1:0-293 GCF_054177405.1 Leptonychotes weddellii | reverse complement strand
TGTCATATCGGTTGACATAGTGCCACAACCTGTAAGTGACGCTAACAGTAAGGTAATACTTGCAGAAAGTAGAGAGCCCTTAATTAATGATTTACCATAACTGCTTTTATTATTAGATTCAGTGCGATGCAACATAAAATTTCTCCTGTCGATAGACGACTTAGTATTCTTGTCTGGCCCAGTATTTATATGGCCTAGTATTATCTGAATTGGTATTTATCTGAATTGGTTCATATAGCAACAACCCAATAGCCGCCACTTAACACTTATTCGGCAGTGACGCCAAGACCCAA
>NW_027772846.1:0-293 GCF_054177405.1 Leptonychotes weddellii | reverse complement strand
CAAAAAAATTATTAAGTTGGACCCTTACCTCACACCAAATACAAAAATTAACTCAAAATGGACCACACATCTAAATTCAAGATTAAAACCATAACAATCTTAGAGGAAAAACTTCATGACACTGGATTTGGTAGTGACTTCTTGGATATGACACCAATTACCCAATCAACAAAAGAAAAATTAGATAAATTGAACATCATCTAAATTAAAAACTTTGTGCATCAAAGGACACTGTCAACAGAGTGAAGAGGAAACCCGTGGAAAAGAAGAAAATATTTGCAAATCATACATCT
>NW_027772845.1:0-293 GCF_054177405.1 Leptonychotes weddellii | reverse complement strand
ACTGGGTGCCCCAAGCACATAGGAGGCCTGACCTCCGCTGTAGGAGGAGAGTAGGCAGGAGTGAGCGCAGGGCCCTACTGCCCTGTGCCCCCACGTGGCACTCTGGATGGGAAAAGCTGTCCCCTTCAGCTCACCTGCCTGTCCATGGCTGGACGCCCAGGGCTGGGTGGTACCTCCCAGGGGTGGTCCTGAGAAGCAGCGGGATTGGGGGTGGGGATCGGATAGGGCCCTCTGGCCGGACCCTGGGCCCAGCCTGGGAGGAGGCAGAGATGTCCTGGGACCCTGGTGGATCA
>NW_027772844.1:0-293 GCF_054177405.1 Leptonychotes weddellii | reverse complement strand
ACTTAGTGGGTTTTAAACTTGATTCCCTCTAGGACACAAAGCCCGTGGGTTCCAAGGCCGGGGCAGAAAATGCAGAAAGGCAGCACATCTGAGGACATTTGCAACCACAGCGTTGGATCAGGGTTACATGAAAGTTCCCTTCTGTGGCGTCCAATTTCAGGTGCCTTTTCACCAGGGTACATCTTTTTTTTTTTTTTTTCCCCTCCCCGGAGAAAATTATTTCTCAGAGTGCTTGTAAGATTCTCCTGCTTTTCCAGATAGAGTCCTTCACCTGGCTTTGGTTAAAACTTATT
>NW_027772843.1:0-293 GCF_054177405.1 Leptonychotes weddellii | reverse complement strand
CGCTCTCCCACTCCCCCTGCTTGTGTTCCCTCTCTCACTGTTTCTCTGTCAAAAAAATAAATAAATAAATCTAAAAAAAAAAAAAAACACTGAATAAATAAAAACTAACTAGAGTCACATAATTCACCACATAACAAGGTGAAGGATAAAAAGCACAATTCTTTCAAAGATGCTCACAGGCACATGCACACACACACAAACACAAGCATTTGGTAAAATTCCAGATCCTTTTATGACAAAAATTCTTTTTTTTTAAAGATTTATTTTTTTAAAAGATTTTATTTATTTATTTG
>NW_027772842.1:0-293 GCF_054177405.1 Leptonychotes weddellii | reverse complement strand
TCCTCAGATCCTTCAGGAGCACACTGGCCACTTGGGTCCTCTAGGTTTGTGTCCAGTAGAATAAACAGGGCACCTAGAAAACCCATTGCTGCCGATCAATGCCCTCTCAGGGGCTCCAGGGCTGGGAGAGTTGGATGGAGAAGGGCTGGAGCTGGGAAGGGAGGGAGGAAGGACCCCAGGAAAGGGACCTGTGGTCTGGCGGCTGATCCCAAGGGGGAGATGCATGGGGGGACAGGCGCACCACATCGATGAGCTGGGCAATAGACAGCCCGAAGCGCACGATCACCACGTCC
>NW_027772841.1:0-293 GCF_054177405.1 Leptonychotes weddellii | reverse complement strand
AAAGATTTTATTTATTTATTTGAGAGAGAGAGAATGAGAGAGAACACATGAGGGGGGATAGGGTCAGAGGGCAAAGCAGACTCCCTGCCGAGCAGGGAGCCCGATGTGGGACTCGATCCAGGGACTCCAGGATCATGACCTGAGCCGAAGGCAGTCGCTTAACCAACTGAGCCACCCAGGCGTCCCCGTTGGGTTTTTAATTGGGATTTCATTGACTTTATAGGTTGATGTGTAGATGGCTGACATATTTATGGTATTTTTTTTTTAAGATTTTATTTATTTATTTGAGAGAG
>NW_027772840.1:0-293 GCF_054177405.1 Leptonychotes weddellii | reverse complement strand
GGAGGGGGGAGAGGCAGGCTTCCCGCTGAGCGGGGAGCCCGATGCGGGGCTCGATCCCAGGAGTCTGGGATCATGACCTGAGCCGAAGGCAGGCGCTTAACGACGGAGCCACCCAGGCGCCCCAGCACTTTACAACTCTTAGCTTAGTTAATCCTCATAACAATGACAGGAGGTAGGAACCGCTAGCATCACTTTCCCCGTGCGCCCCCTTCCCCCCGCCCCCTCCCCCGAGCCCCTTTCTCCAGCAACCCCTCCCCATGTGTGCTCCTCCCCACACGCCCCCCAATACTCCT
>NW_027772839.1:0-293 GCF_054177405.1 Leptonychotes weddellii | reverse complement strand
TCCCACCATTACTATGACCACCACCACCATCATCATCACTCCCACCATTACTATGACCACCACCACCATCATCATCACTCCCACCATTACTATGACCATCACCACCACACCACCATTACCATCCCAGCCACCACCCACAACCCTGCTAAGTGATTTATACACATTTCATCACTGTATCCTTCTTCAACTCTGTAGGGTACATACCATTACCTCCATTGTCCCAAATAAGACTGTTGGGGCTCAGAGAGGTTAAAGGCTCAGAGAGGCTCAAGACCACACAGCTAGTAAATGGC
>NW_027772838.1:0-3761 GCF_054177405.1 Leptonychotes weddellii | reverse complement strand
TTTAAATCTTATTCTGTGATCCCTTTTCTAAGCATCGTGATAGTAGGTTATAGGAATACAATTCCTGAAGTTTGTTCTCAGGGCTTTATTTTAGACTTCAATAGAGTAAAAAGATGAGTATTAGTATTTGGTTGGCATACTAGATACTACCATACAAGACAACTCACCTTCTCCCAAGGCTTCATTGTCAAGTTCAGCAGGGTAGGCATTGGTTTAATAATTTCAGTAGCATATAACAGTCGTCTTCCATGAGAAGCTTTTAGAAGTGGGAATGTGATTGTAGGTTTGAGTGTATTGGTAGGTCTGTGTCCTTAGTCATTTGTTTTATTTTTTTAATTTTAATTTTTAAAAAAGATTTATTTATTTATTTGAGAGAGAGAGAGAGCGAGCACGCACGCACACAGAGGGAGAGGGAGCAGGAGACTCAAGCCTGATGCAGGGCTTGGTCCCAGGACCCTGGGATCATGATCTGAGCAGAGGCAGACACTTAACCGGCTGAGCCACCCAGGGGCCCCTAATTTTACTTTTTAAATTTTGTTTTATTCGTTAGGCCTTGATTTGACAGCAGAATTTGTTTACACGTCATTGGACAGTGAGAGGCAGCATGGTATGCTGTTGAAGAGTATGAGTTCTGAGTCTGAAATATCTGGCTTTGAATCTTGGCTTTGCCACTACTAGATATTTACAATCTACACACTCTGCACACTCTGTTTTCTAAATCTTTAAAATGGGTATAACAATAGTTCCTGCTTCATAGGGACATAATAAGGATAAGATGTATTAATATGTATAAAGTTCCTTAAAACAATGTCTGGAACATAATGAACACTCAGGAAGTATTAACTCTTCATCATTGGTGGTTCTGGGTCATTCCTTTCAGAATTCAGTAGCAATAGAATAAGCTTAACTTGTTAAAAACAAATTTTTTTTTTTAACAAATCCTTTTTTTTTTTTAATATTTTATTTAATTATTTGACAGAGACACAGCGAGAGAGGGAACACAAGCAGGGGGAGTGGGAGAGGGAGAAGCGGGCCTCCCGCTGAGCAGGGAGCCCTACGCAGGACTCGATCCCAGGACCCCCGGGATCATGACCCGAGCTGAAGGCAGACGCCCAACCGACTGAGCCACCCAAGAGCCCCTTAAACAAATTCTTTTTTTTTTTTTTTTTTTAAGATTTTATTTATTTATTTGTGAGAGAGAATGAGAGACAGAGAGCACGAGAGGGAGGAGGGTCAGAGGGAGAAGCAGACTCCCCGCTGAGCAGGGAGCCCGATGCGGGACTCGATCCCGGGACTCCAGGATCATGACCTGAGCCGAAGGCAGTCGCTTAACCGACTGAGCCACCCAGGCGCCCCTTAAACAAATTCTTAAACTGAAGACTGATTAGGGCTTCCAGGTGACCACAAACCACTTATAATTGCATACAGAGTTGTAGTTTATATATGTGTATTTTTCTGGAGAGAAACATTGTGATTTATTCAATTAATAAAGGTGGTATATGCAATAAAAATATTTAAAACCGTTGGTGTGCAAGCAAAGATTTTGATAGCTGGGAATGATCTTGTACAAAATTAGATTTCAATATTGTATAAATAGTTAAGTACCTCAGTCCATATTTATGTGATGGAATATTATGCAACTAACAAAAATATGTTTATAAAGGATCAGTCACAAGAAGAAAAATGTGAAGTAGTTTTAAACTACGTGCACAGTTATGGACAGTAGTATTCAAGGAAATCTTAAATTATATATGAATCTCGTTTACTATCATATGGTTTTGTGAGATATTTTTCAAGGACGGTACATATTTTAATTAGTGGAGAAGAGGGATTTGGCCACATTTATGGATCATTCCTTGTGTACCCAAGAGTGTTCTCTCTACTTTGCGTTCATACTCTCATTCAGTCTGCAGTGGCCACTTAACCTGAATTATGTCTTTCAGAGAAGAATAGATATAATTATGTTGATGAGATACAACTAAAAGATGTCCAAGTACTGCTTTTCCCTGATGATGCTATTTGATCTTGGTTTTATTAAAGTCTAGAATGTATCCACTGTGAATAACTGTTTAATTATAACTGTAAAATTATTGTAAAAGTCTTCATATTAAATTCTGAAGGCAGAATTAGGGCAGACTTGTCCTCCCCCCCCCCCCAAAATCAGTAATCCAAAGAATTTATGAAAAAAGTTAACATTTAAAAAAAAAAGTTACCCATAACTCTGCCTATTAGACTGTGAAATAATAAAAAATGTATTTATATTGGTTTCTACCCCTGGTGCCTGCTAATATTTGGTCTTTGACCAGGGTTCCTGACACGGAGCTCCTAAAATCCTTGTGATTTCCTGAGTAATAGGAGTGTTTGACACAGAGCTCCTAAATCTCTTAGAATTTCCTGGGTAATAGCAGTATCTTTTGTTCTAAAGAAGTGACTATTGGGTTCTTGAATGGGGCCTGGTCACTAGAAAGACCAAGCCATGTTTAGAAGCTTGAACCCTCAGGGGTGCCTGGGTGGCTCAGTTGGTTAAGCGACTGCCTTCGGCTCAGTTCATGATCCTAGCTTCCTGGGATCCAGCCCTGCATTAGGCTCCCTGCTCTGCAGGAAGCCTGCTTCTCCCTCTCACTCTGCTGCTCCCACTGCTTGTGCTCTCCTGCTCTCTCTCTGTCAAATAAAGAAAGAAAGAAAAAAAGAAACTTGAACCTTCAGCTCTAGCTCCCATTCTCAGGGCAGGGATAGGGGGAAGGGACTGGAAAATGAATTAATAATTGACCAATCCTATATGATGAAACCTCCATAAAAATCCCTAAAGTACAGGGTGTGGAGAACTTGCAGGTTGGTTAGCACATCCATGTGCCAGGAGCATGGCACACCCCATCTCCTCAGAGACAGAAGCTCCTACACTTGGAACCTTTCAGACCTCACCCTGTGTATTTCTTCATCTGGCTATTCATCTGTATACTTTATCATATCCCTTAATGTATAGTAAACCGATAAACTTAGTGTTTTCCCTGAGTTCTCTGAGCTGTTCTAGCAAATTTTTGAACCTGAGGAGGGAGGTGTGGGAACCCCAATTTATGGCCAGTTGGTTAGAAGTACAGGTGACAACCTGGGACTTGTGACTGGTTTCTGAAGTGGGGGCAGTCTTGGACTGAGCCCTTAACTTGTGGGATTTGATGCTAACTCCAGGTAGATAGTGTCAGAGCTCGGAGCTGAATTGAATTGTAGGGCATCCAGCTGGTGTCAGAGAATTGTTGATGTGTTTAAAAAAAATACATAGTTGGTGTCAGAAGCACTGTGAGTGTGAGAGTAGAGGAAACCAATGCATGTGTCCTAAACACAGACATAATATTAATATTTTGGTGTGCATTCTCCTCCCCCCTACCCCAGTTTTTTGTTAGCAGATATATAGGGTTTTATTGTATCTGCAGAATAGAATCACGCTAATTGATTATGCAAAGTAGGAAAGACTCTTCAACTCTTAGACTAAAACAGGGAAACTATAGGACTCAATGTTCTTTGTGTGCAGCAGGAAGAAGAGGAAAGCACCAGTGATCCTCTTGTTTGAAAAACCCTGGGGCGCCTGGGTGGCTCAGTTGGTTAAGCGACTGCCTTCGGCTCAGGTCATGATCCTGGAGTCCTGGGATCGAGTCCCGCATCGGGCTCCCTGCTTGGCAGGGAGTCTGCTTCTCCCTCTGACCCTCCTCCTCTCATGCTCTCTGTCTCTCATTCTCTCTCTCTCTCAAATAAATAAATAAAATCTT
>NW_027772837.1:0-293 GCF_054177405.1 Leptonychotes weddellii | reverse complement strand
CAATGACAAAAACTGGCAAAAATGGTCAGAATTAACTTTGTTAGAAGTTTGGAAAATTTAACCAATGGGCTTGCAGCAACCCAGAGAGCATTCATTAAATAAAAACTAATTTCCGTAAGAACAGTGAGATCTGTTGTTTTAACTTGTCCTAGACCTCTGCTCTCTATCCTGATGGTTGCCTTGAAAAATGGCCCACATCTCAGGGGAGCAAAATGGAGCTGGAGTTCCTTAAAGCCTCATTTTCTTTTTTTTCATTTTATTATGTTATGTTAGTCACCATACAATACATCGCT
>NW_027772836.1:0-293 GCF_054177405.1 Leptonychotes weddellii | reverse complement strand
CTTAGTATCAAAAGTCATACAGCATCACTTTTACCATATTCTATTCACCGATGATGCTACAAAGGCCCACATAATCTCAAGGAGAAGGAAAATAGGCTTTGCCTTTTGATGGGGGACCATTCATGTTCTGAAGAGCATGTGATACTGAAACACTGCTGAGGCCATTTCTGGAAGATACAATCCACCACATCTTATGAACAGTTGCTACTCAGGCTAGCAAAAAAAAGGGGGGTGGAGCAGGAGTAGGGGGTCAGTTATTTTCACATAATCTAGAAACAGAAAAATGAAACACA
>NW_027772835.1:0-293 GCF_054177405.1 Leptonychotes weddellii | reverse complement strand
TTCAAAAGATGTCACCTTGGGAGGCTGGCTACATTCTCCAATGAGGCTGCCACCCAGACACCATGACTGGAATTTCTCTATGGAAACTGCCTGTACGGACAATTAGTCAATTACAGAAGAAAATAGAAAATCAGTCCCACCACTCGGTGGCACTCATGGCTCTCAAGTGTGATTCACTGTTTTGGGGTCAGCCTCCCCTGGTAGCCTGTGTCCTCCGGGGCATGTGTCTTATTCATTTTTTTTTATTCTTATGTTAATCCCCAAACATTACATCATTAGTTTTAGATGAAGTG
>NW_027772834.1:0-293 GCF_054177405.1 Leptonychotes weddellii | reverse complement strand
GCGCCTGGGTGCCTCAGTCATTAAGCATCTGCCTTCGGCTCAGGTCATGATCCCGGGGTCCTGGGATCGAGCCCCACGTCGGGCTCCCTGCTCCGCGGGAAGCCTGCTTCTCCCTCTCCCACTCCCCCTGCTTGTGTTCCCTCTCTTGCTGTCTCTCTCTCTGTCAAATAAATAAATAAAATCTTAAAAAAAAAAAAAAAGAGTAAGCTTAAATGTTCTTACCACAAAAAAAGAAATGGTAATCATGTAAGGTGATGGAGGTGTTAACTAATCCTAATGTGGTAATCATTTCA
>NW_027772833.1:0-293 GCF_054177405.1 Leptonychotes weddellii | reverse complement strand
GGCCCCCTGGCGCCCTCGGGGGCCTCACGCTGAAGCAGAATGAGGTGAGGAGCGCCTAGTCTAGGGTGGTGGAAGTGAGGAGGGAGGTCAGGGCTAAGGAAGACCCTTTGGAGAAAAACAAACCCAGCGCTACCTGCTGAGTGGCCTGGGATGGGAGGAAAGGAGGAGAGGGAAATCTAGTCTCCAGCATTAGCGACACAGCGGAGGGGAAACTGGTTTCCTGAGTTCGGAGTGAGGAGGGAGCGTGTCTGGGTTTGGGCTGGTGTGGGGCGGGAGGGAGGTGCCCGAGAGAC
>NW_027772832.1:0-293 GCF_054177405.1 Leptonychotes weddellii | reverse complement strand
TACAGCTGGACTCAGTGCTAGGGCCTGGAAGAGTGGACTGACCTGCTCTGGGACTGCAGAGGGGAGGAGAAACCCCCAACATCCAGGTCCAAAGGAGTGTCATGCTCAACAGGTATTCTCTGGACCCATAATCTGCACAAAGAGAGGTGAGTGTCCACCCTGGCTCCAGGCTGTGTGTGGACCTAGATGGAAACCAGTTGATATCACTGCCCCCAGGGAAGGAAGTATAAGAGGTGTGCTTATGTTTATGTGGGTGCAGGTGGGTTGCTATGGGGCGCTCATCCCCAGGAACC
>NW_027772831.1:0-293 GCF_054177405.1 Leptonychotes weddellii | reverse complement strand
TTCTTCCTTCTATTCCTGAGAATCAATCTTTATTTATATTTTCAGTGCTTCTGAGTATTTCCTCCATATTTCAAAATAAGCAATAATCTCATTCAACATCCTCTATGTATCCCTTCTCTATCTTTTTCCTAATGTTTGTTAGAGTAGTATGTTTAGTTATGCTCTTGTTTCCTTTGTAACTTAATATACTTTTTTTTTTAATTTTATTATGTTATGCTAGTCACCATACAATATATCATAGGTTTTTGATGTGGTGATCCACGATCCATTGTTTTCGTATAACACCCAGTGCT
>NW_027772830.1:0-293 GCF_054177405.1 Leptonychotes weddellii | reverse complement strand
GTCTGGCTCCAAAGCACATGCTCTTAGGCACTACTCGACCCTGCCTCCTGTTGATCTGCATGGTGCTTTATGAATTCGTGACCGACAAGCGGGTCAGGCAGAATTATCTTCCACGGTAACAACAGTTAATTTATGAGTGCTTACTAGACACCAGGTTCTGTTCTGATTCTATCTTTCATACAACCCTCCTCTGGCACAGGTCCTGTTAAAACGCCCATTTTGTAGACAAGAAAAACTGAAGCTCAGGAGAGTTCAGACCCTTGGCCAAGGCCAGGGAACAGGAAAGTGGCAGA
>NW_027772829.1:0-293 GCF_054177405.1 Leptonychotes weddellii | reverse complement strand
GGGATCGAGTCCCGCATCGGGCTCCTTGCTCCGCGGGAAGCCTGTTTCTCCCTCTGCCTCTGTCTCTAATGAATAAATAAATAAAATCTTTAAAAAAATAAAATAAAATAAAAATCCATTTAAAATGACAGAACTTACCTAATAGGTGTGGTTAAGCCACACAATTATTGAACTCCAATTTAGGGCCCACATTCTAAGGCTTTGGCCCTGCATCAAAAGATTAACAAATAAATATAGGTGATGTTTTCATCCAAACAAAAACAAAAACAAAAGTTTTCAATATGTATACATTA
>NW_027772828.1:0-293 GCF_054177405.1 Leptonychotes weddellii | reverse complement strand
GACCACTTTAATATGGGCACCAAAGGAGAAATAAAGTATCGTAGAGAGCAGCATGGAGTCTCTCGTGTCAAGTGGGAGCCTGTGTGGAGCAATAACGCAGGCAGTTAAGGTACGGCAGCCAGGAGACATCTCTGGACCAGCTGACAGCCCAGAACTGATCAGGAGCAGAACCAGAGGTCTGCAGGGGCCCATAACGGATCGAATCCCTTTAAAAGGGAAGGACTTGGGCAGCAAACGGTCAGACTCTCCAGACATGACATCTGACCACTTACAAAAGGCAACTGCCCCTGAAG
>NW_027772827.1:0-3761 GCF_054177405.1 Leptonychotes weddellii | reverse complement strand
TCCCGCTAGACACTGGAATATTACTCAGACATCAGAAAAGATGAATACCCAACTTTTAAATCAACATAGATGGGACTGGAGGAGATTATGCTAAGTGAAATAAGTCAAGCAGAGAACGTCAATTATCATATGGTTTCACTTATTTGTGGAAGATAAGGAATAACATGGAGGACATTAGGAGAAGGAAGGGAAAAATGGGGGGAATACGGAGAGATGTACCATGAGAGACTATGGACCTGAGAAACAAAGGGGGTTTTAGAGGGGAGGGGGGAGGGGGATTGGTTAGCCCAATGATGGTTATTAGGTAGGGCACGTACTGCATGGAGCACTGGCTGTTATATGAAAACAATGGATCGTGGATCACTACATCAAAAACTATTGATGTATGGTGACTAACATAACATAATAAAATTTAGAAAAAAAAAAAAACTTCTGTCGCTCAGGTCAGAGAGGTTGTTGCCGTCTTCTGCTCTAGGGGTTTCATTGTTTCCTGTTGCACATTTATGTCTTCCATGCATTTTGATTCTATTTTTGTGAATGGTGTAAGACAGTGGTCCCGTTTAATTCTTCTGCATTTGTTGCAGAAGAAACACCATTTGTTGAAGAGATTATATTTTTTCTAGTGGATATTTTTTTCCTACTTTGATGAAGATTAGTTGACCATAGAGTTTTGGATCCATATCTATGTTTTCAATTTTGTATCACTCATCTATGTGTCTGTTTTTGTGCCAATAGCATATTGTCTTGATGACTACAGCTTTGTAATATAGCTTGAAGTCCAGAATTGTAATGCCTCTGGCTTTGCTACTCTTTTTCTTTCTTTTTTAAAGCTTTTTTTTTTTAAAGATTTATTTATTTATTTGAGAGAGCGAGAATGAGAGAGAGAGACAGAGTAAATGAGAGGGGGGAGGGTTAGAGGGAGAGGCAGGCTCCTCGCTGAGCAGGGAGCCTGATGCGGGACTCAATCCAGGGACTCCAGGATCATGACCTGAGCTGAAGGCAGTTGCTTAACCAACTGAGCCACCCAGGCGCCCTTTGCTACTCTTTTTCAAGATTGCTTTGGGTATTCGGTGTCCTTTGTGGTCCATTGAAATGTTAGGATTGTTTGTTCTACCTCTGTGAAAAATGCTGGTGGTATTTTAAGACAGATTGCATTAAATGAATAGATTGCTTTGGGTAGTGTAGAGATTTCAACAATAGTTGTTCTTCCAATCCATGAACATGGAATGTTTATCTATTTCTTTGTGTCTTCCTCAATTTCTTTCATAAGTGTTCTATAGTGTTCAGATTACAGATCTTTTACATCATTGGTTTGGTTTATTCCTAGGTATCTTATGGTTTTTGATGCAATTGTAAATGTGATCCATTTCTTGATTTCTCTTTCTGCTTATTCATAGTGGTGTATAGAAATGCAGCAGACTTGGGGGAGAGCAAGATGGCAGAGGAGTAGGAGACCTGGATTTCATCTGGTCTCAGGAATTCAGCTGTATAGGAATCAAACCATTCTGAACATCTACGAACTCAACAGGAGATCGAAGAAAAGAATGGCAACAACTCTCTGAACAGAAAAGCGACCACATTCTGGAAGGTAGGACGTGTGGAGAAGTGAATCCGAGGTGATATTCGGGAGGATAGACGTCGGGGTAGGGGGCCTCCGTCGGCCGCTTCTGGCAAGTGATAGAGCTGTGGAGCACAAAATCAGAACCTTTAGAAGTTGGCTCCGCTGAGGGACGTCGCTCCAGTGACTAAGCAGGGGGTGGAACACTTGCGGGGCAGTGTGGTCTCAGGACCCTCGGGGTCACAGAAAAACCAGGGGTGACTAAGTATGGCAGATCTCCCTGGTATTGGAGTGGGGAAGCAGGCTGCAGAGACAGAGGCGAGGAGTGGGCTCTCAGCTTGGGGTTGCCATAAACCATGATCCCTGGCACAGTCGGGCCACTGCTCTTCCAGCAGGGACCCAACAAGCGGCAGATCCAGGGAGACTCCCCTTCCTCCTCTGGGAGGAGTGGCATGGGTGTGCACTGCAGGGATCTGCTGGGTTTGGAGACTCCATGCCGAGTCGGGTGCCAGAGATAGAAACGTTCGGTCACAGGCCGGGTGAGCACAGAGTGCGGCTGGAGACTGGGGAGATGGGAGTGATTGACTGCTTTTCTCTGGGGGCTCACTGAGGAGTGGGGCCCCAAGTTCTTGGCTCCTCCTGGGGAGAGATTGGGAGGCCGCCATTTTCACTCTTGTCCTCCAAAGCTGTACCGAAAGCTTGCAGGGAACAAAGGTTCCCGAGAGCAAACCCAAGCAGATTACTTAGCCAGGACCAGCAAGGGTGGGGCAATTCCGCCTCCGG
Organism: Leptonychotes weddellii; assembly: GCF_054177405.1. Classification (NCBI taxonomy): domain Eukaryota; kingdom Metazoa; phylum Chordata; class Mammalia; order Carnivora; family Phocidae; genus Leptonychotes; species Leptonychotes weddellii. The sequence goes on along the minus strand of NW_027772827.1, from coordinate 1,420 downwards.
GAAAGACATTTGGGAACCACAGCAACAGGCCCCTCCCCCAGAAGATCAGCAAGAATAGCCAGCCAAGACCAAGTTTACTGATCAATGAGAATGGCGGAACTCCAGAGCTAGGAGGATACTGCACATAGAATCCATAGCTTTTTTTACCATGATTCTTTAGTCTTTGAAAGTTAAATTTTTTTAACTTCTTTTTTTTTGAATTTTTCTTTTTCCCTTTTTCAACCAACATCTTATCAATCCGTTTTTTAAAAAACATTTTTATTTTTCATTTTTAGAGTCATATTCTATCCCGTCAGAGTAGTAACCCTTATTTTTGGCGTATATATATAACTTGTTCTCTCTTTAAAGTTTTGAGATACAGTTTCTTCTAATAGATCAAAATATACCCTAAATCTCTAGTGTATGGCTTTGTTCTAGTCTCCTGCCTGATCACATTCTCTCCCTTTTTTTCCTTTTTTTTTTTTAAATCCTCCTCTTTCTTTTTTCAAACAACTTTTTATTTTATCAATTTCTTTTAAAAAATGTTTTTATAATTTTAATCTTTACAGTCATATTCCATCCCTTCATCGTATTTACCCTTATTTTTGTACATATATGTTTTTCTTTCTTTAAAATTTTGGAGGCACTTTCTTCTAATGGACCAAAATACACCCAAAATCTAGTGTGTGACACTGACCTATGCCCCAGCCTGATCATATTTGATCATATTCCGTTTTTTTTCTTTTTTTTGTTCTGTTTTTGTTTTTATCTTTTTTTTTTTCCCTTTCTTTTCCCCTGATTTCAGGTCTTTTCTGATTTGTTTAGAGTGTATTTTCTGGGGACGTTGTTACCCTGTTAGCATTTTGTTCTCTCATTCATCTCTTCTCCTCTGGACAAAATGACAAGATGGAAAAAATCACCTCAACAAAAAGAACAAGAGGCAGTACCATCTGCCAGGGACCTACTCAATATGGACATTAGTACGATGTCAGACCTAGAGTTCAGAATGATGATTTTAAAGATACTAGCTGGGCTTGAAAGAAGCATCAAAGTTATTAGAGAAACGCTTTCTGGAGAAATAAAAGAACTAAAATCTAACCAAGTCCAAATCAAAAAGGCTATTAATGAGGTGCAATGAAAAATGGGGGCACTAACTGCTAGGATAAATGAGGCAGAAGAGAGAATCAGTGATGTAGAAGACCAAATGATGGAAAATGAAGAATCTGAGAAAAAGAGAGATAAACAACTACTGGATCACGAGGGCAGAATTCGAGAGATAAGCGATAGCATAAGACAAAACAACATTAGAATAATTGGGATCCCAGAAGAAGAAAGAGAGAGAGGCACAGAAGGTATAATGGAGCAAATTATAGCAGAGAACTTCCCTAATTTGGGGAAGGAAACAGGCATCAAAATCCAGGAAGCACAGAGAACCCCTCTC
>NW_027772826.1:0-293 GCF_054177405.1 Leptonychotes weddellii | reverse complement strand
AGGAGAGGGGACACAGGTGTGCAAACAAGCCTTGGGATAAAATGGCCCAGGAATGCGTGACCCAGGGACCGAGGGATCCCTTGCCGGGGCCAGTACCGGGGAGGTGGCAGGTGGGGATGCCCTCTTGGACTGTGCTGCTCAAGCCTGGCATGAGCGGGAACCTGACACATGAAGGTAGGAGAATTTACCTGGAGCCCTGGAAAGAATGGGCAGGAGGCCTCTTTACAGCCACTGTTAAAAGTGGTTATTCAAAGCTGCTGTGGCTGGAAACTGGTCTGCGGTGCCACCAAAGC
>NW_027772825.1:0-293 GCF_054177405.1 Leptonychotes weddellii | reverse complement strand
TTGGATGAGCATTAGTCGGAGGTGGGGGTCCTAGATCCCACAGTCTTCTCCCCCGGGGAGGTGGTCAGTTGAGCAGGTACCGTCTGGTGCCCACGGGCTGTTTTCTGCTTGAGATCTCCGCACCGCGGGCGACACACTGACACGCGGGCACTGTTGAGGCAGCCGAGGCTTCTGGGCGTGGGAGCTCAGTTTGGACACGGATGTGGAGGTGAAAGGGTGTTCTGGCCTCACAGGGGCCTCCAGCTGCTGGAGCCAGTCCTGACCCCTTCCTTCCAGTGGTGTGGGGGCCTCGC
>NW_027772824.1:0-293 GCF_054177405.1 Leptonychotes weddellii | reverse complement strand
TAGAGTTGTTTATAATATGTCTTTATTATCCTTTTAAGGTCTGTGGTGATATGAAGTTTTTGTTTTTTGTTTTTTAATCTTCCTTGGAGTCCACAGGGCTTCTTGAATCTGTGGTTTGATATCTATTATCAGTTTTGGAACATTCTTGATCATTATTTCTTTAAAAAGTTCTGGCCTATTTTCTTTCTTTTTCTCCTGGAACTCCCAGGTGCATACATGTTAGACCTCAGTGCCTCTTCTTTGTCTCTCAATCTTTGTTTCCTATTTTCCATTTTTTTGTCTCTCTGTGTTAA
>NW_027772823.1:0-293 GCF_054177405.1 Leptonychotes weddellii | reverse complement strand
CCCGTCTGCCCCCATGCTTCCCCTGGGGCCTTAGGGGTTACCCTTGCAGAGCTTGGAGACTGAACCCAAAGGCAGAGCTCAGAGCAGGTCCCCCGGGCTGCACAGACAAAAATGACGTCCGGGGCTAGGAAGGCAGCAAGAACGTGTAGCCCCAGTGCCCGAGAAAAGGGGCCTGCAGGGAAGTGAGCCCCAGATGCAGCGTGCAACGGCCTCATGAGATATTTGCAGGTCCCTGCACTGGACGTGAGAGGGACAATGACTAAGAAACTAAGCAAAACTGCAGATACAGAAGA
>NW_027772822.1:0-293 GCF_054177405.1 Leptonychotes weddellii | reverse complement strand
TCAATTTGATATGATTGCATTAGTCAGCTTTAAGTGTCCTGCTAAGATTTCTCTCTTCAACAGAAACTCTTTTTTTTTTTATTCTAGTTATTATTAGTTTTTGATGTTAAATCACAAATGAATGGATCCATCCGTTTTTCAACTTATTGTGAGCACCCACTGTTTGGCTGTCACTCTGCTTGATGTAGTGGTGAGTTTCCAGATGAATGATACACTCTCCTTGCTTTTACTCTAGTGGTTAAGGGGTCAAGTCCCTACAATCCAATAATGGTATAATATAGGGTATTCACAAG
>NW_027772821.1:0-293 GCF_054177405.1 Leptonychotes weddellii | reverse complement strand
ACTTCATTGAATTTTGAATTTATTATGTAATTTTTCACCTCTTTGCTTTAGCTACATAAACCTTTCTTTGGTAGCGTATGTATTTTATGATTGTGTCACACTGTTTTATGTGTGTGTCTGGTCTGAAACTAGGTCATTCCTGATTTTAATAAGGAGATTAAGATAAGTAGTGATGATTATGACCTAAGTTTTTTTTTTTTATTGTTATTTTTTTTATTCTTATGTTAATCCCCATACATCATTAGTTTTAGATAAAGTGTTCCATGATTCATTGTTTGTGCATAACACCCAGT
>NW_027772820.1:0-293 GCF_054177405.1 Leptonychotes weddellii | reverse complement strand
AGAACTTCTAGGAATTTACCAATAAGGAAGTAATCAGAGATTTATATGCTAAGATGTTTTTTGTAATAATGAAACCCTGGAAATAACCTAAACACACAATAATATGGAAAAGGTTAAATAAGTTATAATAGATCCATATAATGGGCTAAGGAATAGCCATTAAAAGTTAAGATATAATGATAAGTGAAAAAAAGTTATAATATAAAATTATATATGTATATATATCAATAGGTATAAAATGGTTAAATATTATATGCAGAGTATGATTCTAATTTTATAAAAATGTTTATAGC
>NW_027772819.1:0-293 GCF_054177405.1 Leptonychotes weddellii | reverse complement strand
ACCATGGAAATCACGCAACATCTAAGTCTAACTCACACAAGGAAGCTTTCACAAAGATTCTCCTTCAACTCCCCAACACAATGCCAACCTCCACATCTAGAGTAAGATGGGGTGACAGAGGGGGTGAGGAACTAGAAAGGGAATCTTTGTCCAGTGGGACAGTTTATGGCTCCCAGCACAGTTCTTGGTTCCCAGAGGCCTCTGCTTGGGAGTATCTGACATTAGTGAGCCTCAGCATCTATCCATAAACCAGAAGAATAGAGGCCTTTCTAGGACACTTTGTGACACTTCAG
>NW_027772818.1:0-293 GCF_054177405.1 Leptonychotes weddellii | reverse complement strand
CACCGGGCTTCCCCCTAGAGGCCGGACACACGTACGAGAGACATGGGAACCCTTCGGATCTGAACCTGATTTTCTCTGAAGACACTGACCCTTTCTTTCTTTATGCGCTACTCTCACCTGCACTGAGCATGCTCCAGTCCTCCTCCTGACAGTCCTCCCTTCCTCCCTCTTCCTCCTTCCTCCTCCCTCCACTGCCTCCTCCCCCCCTCCTCATCTCTCCCCCTCCTCCTCCTCACTTCTCACTCTTCCTCCCTCCTCCTCCTCCCCTTCCTCCTCTTTCCTACTCCTCCTTC
>NW_027772817.1:0-293 GCF_054177405.1 Leptonychotes weddellii | reverse complement strand
ATTGGGAACAACTGTGGGCACAAATTCAGATTTTAGCTGCATGGAAGGGGACCATTCCCTTCCCTCTCAGAAGATGGAGCAGAGGTATATACCAGAGACAAGGTCACTAGGTCAAGCCCAACCAGGAGAAGGATTTGACCCTCACTTTACTGAGAGAGGCTACATTTCCCATACAATAGAACATGTGACAATATAACACATGAAGGAAAAGACCTCAGAGGCTTCAGGACACAAATAGAAACAAACTTCTTGTAATACTTCAGGTGAGGGACCTCCTGTTGCACGCCCCTTGG
>NW_027772816.1:0-3761 GCF_054177405.1 Leptonychotes weddellii | reverse complement strand
CCCATGTTAGGGGCATAGATATTTACAATTGTTAGTTTTCTTGTTGGATAGACCCTTTAAGTATGATATAGTGTCCTTCCTCATCTCTTATTACAGTCTTTGGTTTAAAATCTAATTTGTCTGATATAAGGATTGCCACCCCAGCTTTCTTTTGGTGTCCATTAGCATGATAAATAGTTTTCCACACCCACACTTTCAATCTGGGTGTGTCTTTGGGTCTAAAATGAGTCTCTTGCAGACAGCATATCGATGGGTCTTGGTTTTTTATCCAATCTGATACCCTGTGTCTTTTGACTGGGGCATTTAGCCCATTTATATTCAGGGTAACTATTGAAAGATAAGAATTTAGTGCCATTGTATTGCCTGTAAGGTGACTGTTATTGTATATTGTCTGTGTTCCTTTCTGGTCTATGTTACTTTTAGGCTCTCTCTTTGCTTAGAGGACTCCTTTCAAGATTTCTTGTAGGGCTAGTTTTGTGTTTGCAAATTCCTTTAGATTTTGTTTGTCCTGGAAGCTTTTTATCTCTCCTTCTATTTTCAATGACAGCCTAGCTGGATATAGTATTCTTGGCTGCATATTTTTCTCATTTAGTGCTCTGAATATATCATGCAGTCCTTTCTGGCCTGCCAGGTCTCTGTGGATAGGTCTGTTGCCAATCAAATGTTCCTACAATTGTAGGTTACAGATCTCTTCTCCCACGCTGCTTTCAGGATTTTCTTTGTCTCTGAAATTCATAAGTTTTACTATTAGATGTCGGGGTGTTGACCTATTTTTATTCATTTTGAGGGGGCTTCTCTGTGCCTCCTGGATTATGATGCCTGTTTCCTTCTCCAAATCAGGTAAGTTCTCTGCTATAATTTGCTCCAATATACCTTCTGCCCCTCTCTCTCATTTTTCTTCTTCTGTGATCCCAATTATTCTAATATTGTTTTATCTTATGGTATCACTTATCTCTCTAATTCTGCCCTCATGATCCAGTAGTTGTTTATCTCTCTTTTTCTCCGCTTCTTTATTTTCCATCATTTGGTCTTCTATATCACTAATTCTTTCTTCTGCCTCATTTATCCTAGCAGTTAGAGCCTCTATTTAATTGCACCTCATTAATAGCCTTTTTGATTTTGACTTGGTTAGATTTTAGTTCTTTTATTTCTCCAGAAAGGGTTACTCTAATATCTTCCATGCTTTTTTTCAAGCCCAGCTAGTATCTTTAAAATCATCATTCTGAACTCTAGTTCCAATATCTTACTAATGTCTGTATTGATTAGGTCCCTTGCAGCCGGTACTGCCTCTTGTTCTTTTTTTTGAAGTGATTTTTCCTGTCTTGTCTTTCTCTCCAGTGGAGAATAGATGAATGAGAGAACAAAATGCTAACAGGGTAACAACGTCCCCAGAAAATATACACTAAACAAATCAGAAGAGACCTGAAACCGGGGGAAAAGAAAGGGAAAGAAAGGAAAAAGAAAAAGATAAAAACAAACAAAAACAAAAACAAAAGAAAACAAAAAATAAATATGATCAAATATGATCAGGCTGGTGCATAGATCAGTGCCACACACTAGATTTTGGGTGTATTTTGGTCTGTTAGAAGAAAGTGACTTCCAAAACTTTAGAGAAAGAAAAACTTATATATGTACAAAAATAAGGTTAATACGATGAAGGGATGGAATATGACTGTAAAGATGAAAATTATACAAGATTTTATAAAAGGAATTGATTATATAAGAAGTTGGTTGAAAAAAATAAAGAAGAAAAATTTTAAAAAACGGGGGAAAGATTGTGATCAGGCAGGAGACTAGAACAAAGCCATACACTAGAGATCTAGGGTATATTTTGGTCTGTTAGAAGAAACTGTATCCCAAAATTTTAAAGAGAGAACAACTTATATATATATACCAAAAATAAGTTTAACTACTATGAAGGGATAGAATATGACTCTAAAAATGAAAAATAAAAAAGATCTTTTAAAAAAGGTATTGATAAGATGTTGGTTGAAAAAGGGAAAATGAAAAATTCAAAAAAAGAGAAAAAGAAAAAGAAAGTTAAAAAAAATTTACTTTGAAAGACTAAAGAATCGTGGGAAAAAAAGCCATGAATTCTATGTGCAGTATTCCCCTAGTCCTGGAGTGCTGCCATTCTCATTGATTGGTAATCTTGGTCTTGGCTGGCTGTTCTTGCTGATCTTCTGGGGAAGGGGCCTGTTGCAGTGGTTCTCAGATGTCTTTGCTGGAGGTCGAATTGCCCTACCCTTGCTGGGGCCTGGCTAAGTAATCTGTTCGTGTTTGCTCTCAGTAGATTTTGTTCCCTGCAAGCTTTCCGTACAGCTTTGGAAGACAAGAGTGAAATGGCAGCCTCCCAATCTCCACCCCGGAGGAGCCAAGAACTCGGGGCCCCACTCCTCAGTGAGCCCCCAGAGAAAAGCAATCACTTCCATCTCCCTGGTCTCCAGCCGCATTCCATACTCACCCCGCCAGTGACCAAGCATTTCTCTTTCTGGCACCCGACACTCTGTGGAGTCTCCCATCCCAGCAGATCCCTGCAGTGTGCTCCCATGCCACTCCTCCCGGGGGAAGAAAGGGAATCTCCCTGGATCTGCCACTTGTTGGGTCCCTGCTGGAAGAGCAGTGGCCTATGTAGTGGATCACGGTTTATGGCAACCTTGAGCTGAGAGCCCACTCCTCAGCTCTATCTCTGCAGCCAGCTTCCCTGCTCCGACACCTGGGAGCTCTCCCGCCCTCAGGCACCCCTGGTCTTCCTGTGATCCCGAGGGTCCTGAGACCACACTGTCCCAGCGAGGGTTCCACCCCCCACTTAGCCACTGGAGTGACGTCCCTCAGCGGAGCAGACTTCTAAAAGTTCCGATTTTGTGCTCCACAGCTCTCACTTGCCAGAAGTGGCCAACGGAGGCCCCCTCCCCCGCCGTCTATCCTCCCGAATATCACCTCGGATTCACTTCTCCGCACGTCCTACCTTCCAGAAAGTGGTCGCTTTTCTGATGAGAGAGTTGTTGCTATTCTTTTCTTCGAACTCCTGTTGAGTTTGTAGGTGTTCAGAATGGCTTGATCCCTATCCAGCTGAATTCCTGGGACCAGATGAAATCCAGGTCTCCTCCTCCACCATCTTGTTCTGCCCCCAATTGTTTGTAAGCTAGATGTTTTGGGTGTTCATCTCTCAGGCGCAGGTCTTCAAAGTTGTGGGTGTTCAATGTAGGATACAAACACTTTACTCCTTGGGGAGGTCTAGGTTTTTGTTTTTTTTTTAAATTTATTATGTTATGTTAGTCACCATACAATAAATCATTGGTTTTTGATGTAGTGATCCACGATCCATTGTTTTCATATAACACCCAGTGCTCCATGCAGTAAATGCCCTCCTTAATACCCATCACCAGGCTAACAAATCCCCTCTCACCCCGCCTCTAAAACCCTGTTTTTTTCTCAGGTCCATAGTCTCTCATGGTTCATCTCTCCCTCCAATTCCCCTCCCCCCATTTTTCCCTTCATTCTCCTAATGTCTTCCATGTTATTCCTTATGTTCCACAAATAAGAGAAACCATATGATAATTGACTTTCTCTGCTTGACTTATTTCACTTAGCATAATCTCCTCCAGTCCCATCCATGTTGATGTAAAAGGTGGGTGTTCATCTTTTCTGATGGCTGAATAATATTCCATTGTATATATGGACCACATCTTCTTTATCCATTCATCTCTTGAAGGGCATCTCGGCTCTTTCCACAGTTGGGCTATTGTAGACATTGCTGC
>NW_027772815.1:0-13891 GCF_054177405.1 Leptonychotes weddellii | reverse complement strand
CATGAGCAAAGGGAAGGAGAAATTGAAGGGAAGAAAAGGGGCAGAGAGAAGTAGAAGAAAAAGAGGTCAGGAAACAGCAAATAAAATAGTAGATACTAACAATAATTTCCCTTCCATAACCAAGACAAAGTGGGGCAAGGTGAAATGACTGTCTAGAAGGGGAATTGGTGTAGTGGAAATTAGAGAAGCTGATATTAGGCTGACTAGTAACAGGTTTCACAGTGGTGAGAAAGGGCTTTCAGATGACAGGAAATGTAAGCGCCTTCCTGAAATCAGTGACTGTGAGCCAAGTCGCTCTCCTGCTGAGATTCACTTCTGTGCAGGGAGATCCCACCTGGGGAATGAAATGTGGTGGCGGTGCCACGCAGGGCTGTCCATGGTTTCCTGACATCCAGCTGCAGCCCTCTGTTTCTCCCCCCACCCCATAGCAAAGTGCATCAGGATTCAAACCAGTTAGAGCCACACATTCCATATTAACAGGTTCACTGAAGTATAATTGGCATTCAACACACTGCACATGTTTACCCCCATAGAGTCATCATAGCAATCAAGATAACAGCATCCATCATCCCCCCCCAATATTTTCTTGGCCCATTGTAAGTAGCCCCACTGCTGACTCATATCCCCCAATCCTTGTTTTTCTAACTGCATATTATTTTGCATATTCTGAAATTGTGTAAACAGAGTCACACAGTCCACACTCTTTTAGGTCTGACTTCTTTCACTCAGGTTAATTGTTTCGAGACCATTCCTGTTGTTGTATCAGTAATGTATTCCATCCATTTTTCCTGATCACTCTAATTACAGGTTTATAAATTTTACTGAGCATCTGATGGAACTAGCTTTTGTTTCATTGACTTTCCTCTACTGATTTTCTGTTTTCTATTTTATTGTTCCACCCTAACCTTTTCTATTTCCTTTCTTCTGCTTACTTTAGGTGTCACTTGCTCTTCCATTTGTAGTGTCTTTTTATAGAATCTGAGTTCATTGATGTAAGACCTCTCTTCTTTCTAATGCATGTGTTTAATGCTATGAATTCACATTAAATACTGCTTTAGCTGCTTCAGTAAGTTTTGAGATGTTAGATTTTCATTTTCATTCATTTAAAAATACTTCTTAATTCCTCTTTGGATTTCTTCTTTGACTGATGGGCCATTTATAAGTATGTTTTTTAGTTCTCAAATGTTTGAATACATTCCCAATATTTTTTCTGTTATTGACTTTTAATTTAATTACACTGAGATCAGACAACATACTTGGTGTGACTGAATCCCTTCAAATTACTTGAGATTTTTCTTATGCCCCAGAATGTGGTCCACATTGGTAAACAATCAATGTAGATTTGAAAAGAATATGTACTGTTGTGGTTAGTGAACTAGTCCGTAAGTATTGATTTGATAAGTTGGTTGACAGTATTATTTAAGTCCTTTATATGCTTACTGAAGTCTTCTTATTCTATTAATTTTTTTAAAGATTTTATTTATTTATTTGACACAGAGAGAGAGAGAGAGGAATCACAAGTAGGCAGAGTGGCAGGGAGCGGCAGAGGGTGAAGCAGGCTCCCCGCTGAGCAAGGAACCCAATGCGGGACTCAATCCCAGGACCCCGGGATCATGATCTGAAATGAAGGCAGACACTTAACGACTGAGCCACCCAGGCGCCCCTATTCTATTAATTTTTGAGAGAAGTCAGATGAAATCTTCTACTCTAATTGTGATTTATCTATTTCTCCTAACATTTGTCAGTTTTGCCTTCATTATTTTTGAAGTTCTGTTATCACATGCATAAATGTTTAGGATTATCATTTTCTTTTGAGGAACTGACCTCTATATCATTACTAAATGACTCTCTTTATCTTTTGTAATATCCTTTGCACTGAAATCTACTTTATCTACTATTAAACTAGCCACTCCAGCTTTCTTTTGTTTAGCATATATTTTTAATAGTTTCTTTTTTTTTTTCTATCCTTTTCCTTTTAAACTATTTGTGCCTTAATGGTTAAAGTGGGTTTCTTGGCAGTAGCATGTAGTTAGGTCTTGTTTTTGTATCCAATCTGACAAATTCTGCAACTTGGTTGGGGTATTTAAACCATTTATTTTTCATATAATTATTGATACAGTTGAATTGACATCCACTCTCTCTAGTACCTCGCTCTTTGTTGTTCATTCATTCTATTGGTTCCTATTCCCTTTTCACTCTTTTTTGTCCTTGTTTGATTTAATGGCACACTTGTGTAATATTTTGTCATTATTGTTGTTGATGCTCACTTATCAGCATAATCCTTTGCTTTGTTATTTTAATGGTTACTTTAGGGTTTATATATACATCTTTAAGTTATTACAGCTTACCTCCCAGTGATATTGTACTACTTTGTGTATGGTATAGTATGGTATAGTATGATATGGTATACAACAGTGTAGTTCCGTTTCACTTCTCCTGGCCTTTGAGCTCTTGTGGTCATACATTTTCTTTTTACATATGATAAATAAAAATTTAATAGAAATAGTTTTTAAAAGTTATAAGAAAATGTTTTAATACTTATCCACGTAGTTACTGTTTTGTTTAGTCTCCACTCATTCGTGAAAGCCAGGTTTCCATCTCGTATCATTTTACTTTTGTGTGAAGGACTTTCTTTTAAAATGCTTATAGTGTGATAAATTCTTTCAACTTTTGGATGTCTGAAAAAAGGTTTTATTTCACCTTCATTATTCAAAGACATTTTCACTGGTCAATAAATCTGGATTAACAGGGTTTTTTTTATTTTTTCACTTTCATTACTTAAAAGATGTTGCTACACTCTCTTCTTGTTTGTGTCTTGTCCAGTGAGAAACCTGCTGCCATCTTTGTTCCTGCTCCCCTGTATTGAATGTGCTTTCCTTTGCCCTCCAGCCACTTTTAAGATTTTCTCTTTTTCACCACTTTTAAGCAACTTGATTATAATGGGCACTGATCTGTGGGTTTATAGTTTTAATTGTATTTGGAAAATTTGCAGACATTGTTTAGACTTTTTCCTTTCCCTCCCACTTTGGAGAGTCCAATTACACATATATTTGGCCTCGTAAAATTGTCTCTGTGTTCAGTGATGCTCTGTTAATTATTTGTAGTGCTTTTTTCTCTGTGTATTTTCATTTTAGATTATGGCTGCTGCTATCTCTTAAAGTCCACTTGTTTTTTCTTCTGATATTCTGAATATCCATTGTTAATGCCATCAGTGTGTTTTTCATTCTTTGACACTGCAGTTTTCATCTCTAGAAATTCTGTTTGGATCTTTCAAAAATTGTAAACATACCTTGTTGACATGTCCAACGTTTCCTCTAGCTTCTTGAGCACATAGAATATATTCATAGTTATTGCTTAAATGTTCTTGTCCACTAATTTTGTCATGGGTCATTTCTGGGTCTGTTTTCATTGATGGTTTTTCTCTTCATTATGGATAGTGTTTTTCTGCCTCTTTGCGTGCCTGATAATTTGTAATTGGATGGCAGACTTTGTATATTTTACCTTGTTGAAGAGCTAAGTATTTTTTATATTCCTAAAAATTTTCTGGTACATTCTTTTGTGATGATTAAGTTACCTGGAAGGAATTTGATCCTTTTAGGTCTTGCTTTTAAGATATGGTAGGTGGGGATTCAAACAGCATTGGTCCTGTGTCAAAGTATCTACTACTGAGGCAAGAAACTCCTCAGCACTTTATCTAATATCCTATGAATTATGACGTTTTTGGTCTGGCTGTTGAGAAGAGGCACTGATTGGATGCCCCCTCCCTACAATGCAGTCCAGAAACTTCCTAGGTAGTAAGCTAGGGCAATCAGAGAGCTCACCTCATCTTTTTTTTTTTTTTTTTTTTTTAGTCAAGGTTTCTGTCTTTTTTTGCCTGCCATCCAATTTCTTGAGTGTCATTGATTCATATATTTTATCCTACTTATTAGTTACTTCAACTAGTAGGATAAACCTGGTCCTTCTTATTCTACTTTGACCAGAACTGGCAGCCTTGAGAGCCATACTTTAAATTTGATTTTACTTCATTGAATTTTTTAAAGAAAATTACTGATAAGCTTTGGTATTTTTGCTGCTATTTGTAACATGCCCTTCATAATGAACAGTGACCCACCATTATGTTGTGATACCTGTGCCACGGGAACATAAAGGATGTGTTGAATTAAATATATCCTCCTGAGAGGAAACACTTAGAAAGGTCAGGGGTACCTTCACACAAGTAAACTTTCATATGGACATTAACACTCTTAAGACTGAGAACAGAATTTTGAAAGACCAGGCTGGACTTTGTTGGAGGACTAATAATCTTGAAGGCAGGGATGGATACTTTATCACTGAGAGAGGACTTTGGAGAGGAGTTTCTCTGAATACTTCTGGCATTTTCCAACATAGGTCAGCATCAGAGCTGCCTTCAGGGCAGCAGTCTTCAGAAAGGGGCAGCAGGTTAGAGTCTGTCACATGCATCATATGACCTTTGGAGACTGCCCAGAGCGGAGGTATCAAGGCTATCAAGGAAGCCTGTCACCTGGGTGTGGCTAGGGTTCTATACCATGGTGACAAGGTACCAAAATCTGGGCAAGTCTGAGCTCTGAGCCACTGTCCATGGAATAGACTGGAATCATAAGTGCAGAGGACAGGACTATGAAAAAAGGGCAAGAGAAACATTTTTGTGATCTGACCATTTAGGAGAAATTCCCGTGAATATTAGTAATAGCCCTGCACTCCATTTATAGACATGCAGTTTTGCCCTTAGGACACAATTTAATCTGCTTTAAAAACTTTGATTTTCCCAATTCAGTATCTGAAACTCTGCATTTTAAATAAAAAAAATAAATAAACCTATCTTCCTTAAACCCATGATACTCCCAGAGAATAAGCAAATGAAAAGGGGAAATTGGAAGCTATGTGAATAAAGCCAATTCACACCTCTACTTCTAGACCGTAAATAAATGAAAATGTGCCTGTGTGTGTGTGTCTCAAAGTCAAAGTGATGTCAAAGGCATTAAGGAATGTAAGAATGGACAAAAAGTAGAAATATAAAGTGAACAAACCCTTCACGAGTGAGGCAAAGCATGGGCTGTAATAAGGGAGCTGGTTAACTGGTTTGAAGCAGAGGAGAGATATTTAGATGCTGAAGGGGATGAAAGGAGGGAGGACAGTCTGGGAGAACGGGAAGCTGGAAGCGCCGCATTGGAAAGGGCCATGATGGGAGTAATGGCCTCATTCACTGTGCTGTGTTAGATGGCCTCTTTTCAAGGTATAGCATGCTCTTCTTACAAGGTCATCTTTTATCTCCAGTGGCAGGTGAACAGCAGCTGGAGAAAGCTGCAGGGACTCTTAAGCTGCCTCCCCGTGTGCCTGGCTGGAGGAAAGAGCAGGGTGGCAAGAGGACCTGAGATGTGCCTCCGTTCTCAGAGAGCAGCTTTCTGTATCCTCCAGGGTGCAAATATTCCATAAAGATACACCTCATAATTTGTGGCTTGCTCCTTTATCATAACTCTTAGAGAACTGAGTCGAGAAAAAGAAGCAGAAAGGATGTGTTATTGTAAGAAATAAAAAAAAGATATATATTTTTTGTTTCTTTAACTGGAGTTCCTCAGCATCATATCCTTAATTCTCTAACCATTAAGCACTTCACTTAATGAAGAAAAGACTCAAAGGCAAAACTAGCTGGGGTAAGGAAGGAAACAAATGAAATGTTCTAACTCTAGAGACTGTGTGCCATTCTGGATATTTTCTGAAGCTAATTGAACATCTTGAGCCTGGAGAATTGGCTACTAAATATGCTGGAGGGAGAGAAGAATGAGAGAGATCTGTGCAGGGGAGAGAGAGGGAAAGCAAGAGAAAGAGCAGAGAAAACACACAGCCTCTCCCCGAGGAATCACCCAGCAAATCCAATTTTATCAAATTAAAAGGAAAAGGAAAGGCTGATCAGGCATCCATTCAATACCCTTTGGAAAGTCCCTGACACGGTTGGACTTTTAGACAATTGAGAGGTGAGGAAGAAAAAAGAAATCACAGAAATGTAAAAATTTTGAATGCGAGCTCCAATTATTGGTAAAGTGCAAAGGTGGGAAAGAATTTATAGAATTTTGATCTGAAAAGATGGAACATTTAATTGATAATTTGTAGTTGGCTCATGGAACTATACCTGTCTGAATTATAATCATAATATACAGAAACTCTAAAAGTAGAATAGAGGAATATGATCTCTGGTGTTTTAAACTTTTCTGGGTCTATAGAAGTTGAGCAAAGGGGAAAAATTCAATAGTAATCCATAGTTAAAGCTTCCTTGGTAGATAAAAATTATTGCTCCAGGCTATAAAAGCCAGGTTTGGGATAATAGAAGATATTAGCTATGGAAATGCAAGAAACCATATTTTTCCCTTATGGTTAATTCTGCTTCTTACTGAAATGATGGAAGAGAGACAGGATTCAGGGAAACCAAAAGCCATATAATTACAGTTAAATTATTACCCATGTACTAGTCTCATAAATTAAACATTCATGTTTGTCTTATTATAAAAACCTATTTTGTTCCTAACATATATAATTCCTTTTTTTTAACTAACTACAAGAATAAAAGAACTTAGAATTACATTTAAAGGGCTTTCACCTACATGAAATATGTCACTCTGTAGACTACATGGTAAATTGGAGAAAATTTTGCCTAACATAAAACCACTTCTGCTAATGTTCTTATTCTATATTTCTGTATAAAGCCAGGTGCAATATTCTGTGGTCCTTTTGTACCATTCTCTTCCTCCAGAATTCTGGTTAAAGCATTAAGTTATTTTAATTCATTTTGAAGGATTTGTTGTATCTGAATTACCACCCTTTATATCCCCAAGACTACACATAAATAGTGAATGACAGCCAGGCATTGAGAGTTGGGGGAGAAAAGCCATGCTCGGAAATGCTCCTGTATTAAAGTATCATTATCAGTGGCTATGGAATGTAACCAGGGCAAAGAAAAAAGGTGCTACATCACATACCTTTTTTTCCTAATGAAGGCAAAAATTTTATGAGCTCCATGCTCCCCTTTCACACCAAAGCACGTAAGATTTAGAGGTCAGTGTGACATCAGCAATATTAGTATTCTCTTCTAGAGGCAGAGAATTTCATGGCTGGATAAGAACCCAGAAACCCAAGCATGAGGGAAAGAGGCACTTGAAAAAAATCAAAGGAGCATCTCACTAAACAGCAGATAAAGAGAAAACGTCAATGCTGGAAATGACTCAGCAACACACTGTGTTGTATTTTCTAACCAGATCTCATCCTGCAAGACTTGACATTTCCACCCAAGTCACTACCTCTCAGTCCCACTTCTAATATGGTGTCACTGGGAACAGTCTCCATGCCTGATCCCACCACAGGGAAAGTGATCACAGAGGATGACCAATATGGAGAGTGATTCCAGGGTTTCTCCCTCTCCTTACCGAGAACCAGGAAACAATCACAAATACACTCACACTTTTAGAGTCCTATCTCTTTTCTTTGAACTAAAGACAATGGAAGCTGGGATTATATTCTTGTTTGTTTTGAAAGGGATTTCAAGATGGGGTGCTAAGTAGTGTTTGTGGAGTTTCGCTGTGAGCACATGGAGTTTCTCTGTTACTCGGTCTTTGCTCCTGTTTACTGTTTTTCCTTCCTTGATTTGACTCCATACCAACCTCCCACTTTCTATGAAGGTAAGAGGGAAATTAGGCAGCAATCACTTGTTCTCCATTCTTGCAGATATCCAAATGGTACCCTGTTTATCCTGTACACTGAGTATTAATTAATACATGTATCCTGAATATTACATGATCCTGGGACCATAATCTTTGAGATAAAACTGACAAGAGTGAGCAAAGATAAGCCCCACCAAATCCTGGCACCCTCTTCACAGGCACCAACCTCTCATGATCTGACAGCCACATGGTCTCCACAGAGTTTCCTGGTGTGTTGTGTTTCTTGCTATACATGGAGTCATGACATGAAGTGGGTCCCCAGCCTGACCATTATTTTCTTCATAGTACACACATACATATCTGGATTTGGTCACTTGAAATTATCTAGGTTTCTAGAAACACATACTTAGATTTTCTTAAGTTTTAATATGCGTGATCATTCCTTTGTCTGCCTAAATCTTCATATTTGCAAACATATCATGTCAGATCTAAACACTGACTGTCCATGAACCTGAATGGTCTTATAATCTAGTAAGGGAAATACAACATGCCCGTAAAGGATTCTAACACAGTGTGGAATATGATAAGTAAGCACCACAGAAAAGATTTGCCTGCAAAATGCTATTATAATAAAGAAGTGGCTAAAGTTAGGTCAGCTTGGAGGTTGAGGGGGTATGCCAAAAAGAAGGCATGGAAAGAAGAAAGTAACATCTGAGCCAGTCATTTCTCAATCCTGCTTGAGGAGCAGTTAAAAAGATAATGATGCTCAGACTCCAGCCTCTGATTCAAGAGGTTCACTATGCACAAAGTCACCAGGATATAACAGGTGTGAATTACAACTATTACAATTTTCACTTCCAAATAAGTTGAAAATATTTCTTCTCAAAAAATGTATGGCATTTCAATATTTTTGGCTACTCCAAATCAAAAGGATCTGTTCTATTCTTTGAACCACTGGCTGAAATCAACCTTATCACCATACCATACAATGGCAAAATAACAAAAAAGAAAGAGTAGTGAGTTTTTATAAAAAAAAAATAAAAAGAAAGTTTTCAGGAATTAAAGAGAGTGTTTATATGATAAGAAATACAGCCCATTCCCTTTTACTTAGAAATAAAATTCCCAATAATAAAGCAAAGCAAAACAAAAGCATTTATTAAGGCAAACAACTGTATGTATTAAAATTTAAGTAAATTGAAATGAATGTTTTTAAAAAAGATATCCAGTGATTTTATTTAACCAAATCAGGTGGATTTAATGCACGTTTGCTAGCAAATTAAATTCAGGTATTTAGATACTTTCATTTAGTTACAAGAAGTCTCTGACCGTAACAATGTACCACTTTCCAACACTGGATGTCAATGTCATTGCAATCCCGGCTAACTCTTCTCCTTAGCATAGAGCACTGACATATCTTTTTACTAATAAATAGTAATATATGTTAGAAGAAACATTTAAAGTCTCCTAAGTTCAAGGAATTTGAATTACTATATATTTTGAAGCATTAGTAATATGTAAATAAAAGACATAGCTGTGACCGTGTAGGCTGTTGTTGGGTATTTTTCTCCCATTTTCTGTTATTCTCCACAGACACAGCTCTAAAGATATTTACTATCATATTGAGAGGCATTTTAATCTCCCTGACCTGTTCATTCTTTGTTTGAGGACAACTAGGGGGTGGAAATTGTTTTTATTTTTCCTCAAAAAGAAATCTCTGTCCCTGAAGACCTTGACACATCACAGCACATCATTTCCAGACCCAGGTCACATTTGAAGGAGTGTCTGGTAGAGTACAGCATCAACAAAAATAGGCTGAAGTTTCCCTAAATCCCAGTCACTGTAACTCTTGGTGACAGATTCACGCTGCTACTAATCAGTTTCACACCAGGGAGATACACACAGTGGAAACATGCAGATTGGGAACAGCACAGAAATTGCTTGGAAAATGTCTGGACACCAGAGCTTTCCAGCATCACCTCCCTGTGCCAAAAACTCAAAAACATATGCTTCCCCCTTATCTTTGTTTTTGTTTTTTTTTTTTTTAATATGGAAAAATTAGCTCCTGGTAGACTGTTGCTTACTCAGAGACTGACATCACTGGTAATGGGATTGAGTTTTGCCATTTCTAAGGAGAGTTAGGAAAGAAACATCAGTCTGTTTGCCTATTACCAAGGCAAATTAGAAACCATTTTCCACCCAGTTTTCCTTCTTTCTTTGTTTAAAATACAGTTTTCAGGGTGAAAACCAGCTATCCAAATTATTGCTATTACTGGCCTAAACTTATGTCATGCTTTTCAGCTCCTAATAAAGAGATGTGGGAAAGAGGTAAAATCTTAGATCTCAGCCAAGTTTGAAAGCTGGAACTGCAGAATCACTGGACTCATTTGGTATCAATTTTGTGTAACATGAAGAATTGAGCTCCTTTGTTAGCTTCATTTATGTGACAAACCCTAAGATCTTTCAAACCCATTCATCAGAATTAAAATACAGTATTTGATAGGAGTTTAATATCTTAGATAATTGATAAAAGGTGAAGTCTACAGACTCAGTATTTTCTAGGTGAATTTTCAGTGGTATAGATGAGAAGTGGATCAGGTTCGCTTCTGTGTATAATGGCTATCTGAAGATTTGTTTTTCAGGGTGAGGGAGCATGAAAACTGAAATTAATGCCAAATGAACCTCCACAACACAAAAAATAGATTGAAACAGCCACAATTCAGTATTTTTATCTGGATGCAACAATAAAAGAGGAATTGTGGGCCCCAGGATCAGTTATAATCAAAATCATCTGGATAAATTGTCTCACTTTAAAGAATAATGAAGTCATAGGCAAATCTCAGTTTTGGGGTTTGATTTTATTGTACTAATTGATCCATCAGATAGATCAACAATGGCTTAATTATCCAACCTAGGAAAGCATACCAGGTGTGTACAGAGTGATGACAGGGGTCTGTTTAAGAAATAACTTCATAGATTTGTCAGGGAAATACCAGGGACTTACCACAGGAACAGTGAAGGAGAGATATTTCTCCCCACTCCCCATCGGACCCCACACATGAGAACATACATTTGACCAAACATTACAACTGACACGTAGGTTTTGGCGTAATGTAGTAAGAGTGTGGGGGTGCATGCCTTTTTTCTTTCCATGTAACTTAGCCTGAGTGTGTCATCAATGTTTCTGTCATGAAGATTATCTTGGCTATTTTGAGAATCAAATTTATGAAATTAGGGATACATCGTTTTCCCTAACACCCCCCAAAAGCCAATCCCCCTTATCAGAACATGTGAGAGCCTGTTGTTCTAATGCCTCCCTCTGCTTCTCTTTTTGGAACCCATGAGGTGCTCTAGCTATACAAATCCCTGATTTTTTCACTATATTTTATAGGTTGCCAAGGTCATTCACCTTTTATTCCCGTGCCTTACCTTGCCCATCTCCAAGTCTATGTGTCACCACTACTGTCTGAGTTCTTTGTGCTGAAGACAGGAAGATGTGGAAGTTTAGTTATCAGGAAAGTACTCCATAGATTTTATGGGAGCATCTTGAGTTGGATACTCCTAGCTAGTCTTTTTATATTAGCAAGCATTGATCTTAATAATCCTTGAGACTGAGTTTAAAGTAACAGCCAGTTACTTTATTTTTGTTTTATATCAATTTTAAAAAATGAACCCACAAGACCAAAAATTATCTCGGCACATAGAATACTCAAGCAACCACTCTACACAAAAATTAAAGTATACCTTAATTCTAGAAAATAACATTGAGATAATCAGTCCAGGAAATAAAATCACTATATCACCAAAGTGAAATTTGTGTTTTTTACTTAATACATAAGCATTGCATTTTAATAATTTCATAAATGCACAAGATGTCCCTATATTATACGTCAGTTTAGACAGGTACAAAGGAGTAAGATTTGTTTCAGGACTGCTACTAATTTACAGAAGTTACTATTTTTACTATTACACAAATTTACTATTTGCAGAAATATCAATGGCCAAATCAAAGGACTGCCTTTTACTCAGTGAATGTTTTTAAAGAGCTATGCCATAAAATAGAATTTTAAAATGGCATCATAGTCCTGGCTTACTTCCTCTATTTGAAAGGATAGTTGGTGGGAAAGTAGACTAAATGGTTGGGTTTTTCCTTTTCACTTTCCCAAGCTAACAGTAGATTCCATGAGCACCATGTGAGTTAGGGTAGCTGCATACAGGACCCTTGAAAGATCTGCATTTTATTTTATATTGTTTTTTTTTTAATTTAATTTAATTTTACTTTATCTTTTTTTGGTGAGGGGAAGTCATCTTTAACTGCTCACTGGGGGAGACCAATAAATTATCTGACCATTTATTTAAATAATTTTCACTCCAAGTCGTGCTACAGGCAGCTTGAGTAAGAAAAACTTTGTGGCTCTAAAGTGTTAAAACACATAATAAAGTCTTGATTTGGGAATGGTATGTTTAGGGACATTGATCTTAAGTTCTGTTAATGGAAGTGTTATCTAAATCTCATTCATGTAATGAAAATTTCCCCAGCTGTTAAACCACTGAATCTTCTGTCACTTTGATATAGAGGTTAGACAACAAAATGGATTACCTTGTCCATCAAAATGTGCTGGAAGAGAATATCCTCGTCACATTTGGAAGAGGAATGACACAGAAATATGGGGTAAAGGTCACAAGGAATTTGAGGAATTCGGGAAAACACTAATCGCGTGTGAAGGGGACAGAATAAGAGGAATTTGATACTAAAGGTGCTGCTAGAATTTTTAAGAGAAAAATAATGCAATGTTGAACTTTAAAATACTCATTCCAATATGCTTTGTTGAATAAGAGATGGTAACCATAAACCCTTTGGGTGTTTTTTGGTATTTTTGTTAGTATTCATTTAGAAACACCTAAAGATTGTCTAAATTTAGAAACTGATCTGCCTGATTTCCACAACTGATGCCTGTGAGCTTAATTTGATGTCCAATGTTATTGTTGGTTTGGATTTCAACTTTATTATTTATCTCTTGCTAGATTTTGTTCTCACGACAAAAAGAAATTGAAAAAAAATAGATTTAAAGGGCAGGTTTTCCTTATAAACACTATATCAAAGTGTTCCAGGAAATTAATTTTTATAGAAATATAAAATGTTAATTTTTTTCTCCACACAAGAGGCTAAAATCAGACATGGATATCACTGGCAGAATTTATTTAGGAGACATAGTAAACTTAAAAAACTCATGAGTTCTAGTTCAATTGCTTTTTTCTTTTTAGCTTAGAAAATGTCATTCTGGAATGAAAAGGGGACTTAGCCAATACAGTACCTATTTAAAGAAGTCAAAAGGAAACTAGAAGCTCCCTATCATATGTCGTCAGAAACATGCAAATGAAAACAACAATGAGATATCATTACATACCTATTTGGGATGACTAAAATCCAGAACACTGACAACACCAAATGCTGGCCAGGTTGTGGAGAAATAGGAACTCTCATTCATTGCTGGCAGGAACACAAAATGGTACATCCACTTCAGAAAATGTTTGGGAGTTTCTTACAAAACTAAGCTCATACTCTTAGCATATGATCTAGCAATTACACTCCTAGGTATTCACTCAAAAGAGCTGAAAATCTATGTCTACAAAGAAACCTGCACATAAATGTTTATAGTGGCTTTATTCATAATTACCAAAACTTGGAAACACTCAAGATGCTCTTCATAGGTGAATAGATAAATAAACTTTGGTACAATACCTCAATATCATAAAAGCCATCAATGAAGAACCCACAGTGAATATCATTCTCAATGGGGAAAAATTGAGAGCTTTTCCCCTAAGGTCAGGAAAACGGCAGGGATGTCCACTATCACCACTGCTATTCATCATAGTACTAGAAGTCTTAGCCTCAGCAATCAGACAACAAAAAAAAAAAAATAAAAGACATCCGAATGGGCAAAGAAGAAGTCAAACTCTCACTCTTTGCAGATGATATGATACTTTATGTGGAAAACCCAAAAGACTCCACCTCAAAACTGCTAGAACTCATACAGGAATTCAGTAAAGTGGCAGGATATAAAATCAATCCACAGAAATCAGTGGCATTCCTATACACCAACCACAAGACAGAAGAAAGAGAAATTAAGGAGTTGATCCCATTTACAATTGCACCCAAAACCATAAGATACCTAGGAATAAATCTAACCAAGGAGGCAAAGAGTCTGTACTCAGAAAACTAT
>NW_027772814.1:0-293 GCF_054177405.1 Leptonychotes weddellii | reverse complement strand
TTCCCAGAAGTAGGAGTAGCCCATGGAGGGGAGAGGGCTTGGGCCCCTGAACTGGCTCAGCTCGGGTTGGGGGTAGGGAACAGCCTCAGGAGGGGCAGGGCTGGGGCTCGGGGCCTCATCATCACTAGAGTGCACACTCTGGGTCAGAGGCACAGAACTGATGGCCCCTGGCACCTGCCTGGAAGGCACGTGCTCCTTGAGGGGCAGATAGGAGCACCCCCAGAGGTAAAAGATCTTCCCCAACTGATCAGAGTGCTGGGTGTGCTTTGGTCAATGAGAACTCGGGCACGTCA
>NW_027772813.1:0-293 GCF_054177405.1 Leptonychotes weddellii | reverse complement strand
AAGCAGAGAAAGTCAATTATCATATGGTTTCACTTATTTGTGGAACATAAGGAATAGCATGGAGGACATTAGGAGAAGGAAGGAAAAAATGAAGGGGGGGGGGAAATCAGAGGGAGAGATGAACCTTGAGAGATTATGGACTCTGAGAAACAAACTGAGGGTTTTATAGGAGAGGGGGTTGGGTGGATGGGTTAGCCTGGTGATGGGTATTAAAGAGAGTATGTTCTGCATGGAGCACTGAGTGTTATATGAAAACAATGAATCGTGGATCACTACATCAAAAACTAATGCTG
>NW_027772812.1:0-293 GCF_054177405.1 Leptonychotes weddellii | reverse complement strand
GTTTTACTATTAGATGTCAGGGTGTTGACCTATTTTTATTGATTTTGAGAGGGGTTCTTAAACTCAGAGAATTTCTTTACTGCTTCTGGGACCCTACTGCTGCTCTTCCTTATCTGCTGATAGATCCTAGGATGGCAGAGGTTTTGTGCATTTTATATCATTTGAATCAAGTCTCAGTAGTGAAAATGAAGGTGGTTACTGTGTTCATCTGCACTTTGCCCTTCTTTCCATTTTAAGGACTGTACATCTTGACCACAGGGATGGATATAAGAGCCAGGCTGGGTCAATGTGAT
>NW_027772811.1:0-293 GCF_054177405.1 Leptonychotes weddellii | reverse complement strand
TTGCCTATTAATATGAAGTTTCACCAAGGCTCTTTGAGGTGTGAATGTGTGTGGTGTGCATGTTCCTTCCAATGAAACTCTACTTACAAAGGCTGGCATCAGGCTGGATCTGGCCTGTGGGCTGTAGTTTGTCAACCCCAGCTATGTAGTATTTCACTGCAGCATGAGATTTTCAGCAATCATGGGAAAATATTCACCTCACCACCCCAGTTTTCTCCCCTCTTACCAGGCAGGTAGAGTACTTTGGCTTTCTCCTGGATGGAGGAGCTCAGAACAGAGTTTTTTCGGCAAAA
>NW_027772810.1:0-293 GCF_054177405.1 Leptonychotes weddellii | reverse complement strand
AGCTGACCTGCAGGAGGGCTCCCCTACCATAAGGAAGGTGTGAGGTTTTTATCAGAAGAAGAGAAAGGGGGCTCAATTCAGAGTTGAGTGGAGTGACTGTGGTACCAGTCACCTCTTATTTAATCTGGGCCAGATGGATAGATGTTGGCAAACCTAAGCAGGAGGCGAACCATATTCCTAGTTCAATGTACTTACCTATCCAGGGAGCCATGAATCTGTAGGAACCATCAGACTTTGGGTCTGAAAGTAAGAAGGGCGTTACAGGAAACTGGAGGTGACCCACGAAGACAGGC
>NW_027772809.1:0-293 GCF_054177405.1 Leptonychotes weddellii | reverse complement strand
CAGCTGAATTCAGTATGAGGTCTCCTCCATGAAGAAGAGAGTTTTGATACACTTAGGAAGGGACTGAAGGCACTGGAAAGAGAGAAAATTGATAGAGCAAAGTTGTGGCGGGTTGAGTCAGGAGATGATGCCATCAGACCCTTCCTGAAAGGAGAGCTTAGAAAAGGGAGGGACGGATCTTACTCAGAAATGCAAGTCAAGAAGTTCAGGACTCTTCAGGGGTGCCTGGGTGGTTCAGTCAGTTAAGCGGTTAAGCGTCTGCTCAGTTTATGATCCCAGGATGTTGGGATCCA
>NW_027772808.1:0-293 GCF_054177405.1 Leptonychotes weddellii | reverse complement strand
ATTCTTTTCTTCGATCTCCTGTTGAGTTCGTAGGTGTTCAGAATGGTTTGCTCCCTATCTAGCTGAATTCCTGGGACCAGACGAAATTTAGGTCTCCTACTCCTCCACCATCTTGCTCCTCCCCTCCTAAAATATACCTGATTTCTTAAATATGTTTTTGCTCTACACCTTATTTAGAGAAATACATACAATGGCACATTTTCATTTTTGTCTTGGGCTCTAATTTTTATTATGAAAATATTGCCTCATAAAATCAAAGAGAATGATTCAATGAATCTTATATACCCATCAAC
>NW_027772807.1:0-293 GCF_054177405.1 Leptonychotes weddellii | reverse complement strand
GAGAGAGAGAGAAGCAGACTCCCTGCTGAGCAGGAAGCCCGATGTGGGGCTCGATCCCAGGACCTGAAGATCATGACCTGAGCCAAAGGCAGATGCTTAAATGACTGAGCCACCCGCACGCCCCGTGATTTCAATCTTCTTAAATTTATTAAGACTTGTTTTGTGGCAGAACATGATCTATCCTGGAGATTTTTTTTTTTAATTTAAATCCAATTTAGTTAACATATAATGTATTTTAGTTTCAGAGGTAGAGTTTAGTGATTAATCAGTTGCATATAACACCCAGTGCTCAT
>NW_027772806.1:0-293 GCF_054177405.1 Leptonychotes weddellii | reverse complement strand
GCGCCTGGGTGGCTCAGTTGGTTAAGCGACTGCCTTCGGCTCAGGTCATGATCCTGGAGTCCCGGGATCGAGTCCCGCATCGGGCTCCCTGCTTGGCAGGGAGTCTGCTTCTCCCTCTGACCCTCCTCCCTCTCATGCTCTCTGTCTCTCATTCTCTCTGTCTCAAATAAATAAATAAAATCTTTAAAAAAAAAAAGAATGCTGCCAGTCAGGCTGAAACATAAGGGATATTTCCCCCAGAAGAAACAGGTAACATTACATCAGTGGGACTGTTGGCCACAGAGTGGTGAGCA
>NW_027772805.1:0-293 GCF_054177405.1 Leptonychotes weddellii | reverse complement strand
CATTTGACTGAAAAACTAATGATGTAATGTATGGTGATTAACATAACAATAAAAAAATTTTTAAAAATAGCAATTCCCAGAAAGATGTTAATAGAAATTTTAAATGAAAAGAAAGAAAAGGTTCTGGACCAAATAAACTTTAAAAATACCAGCTTGACCCAGTAGTTTATAAATTTACTGACTGGTTTATTTGTTGCTGGGTTTCAGAGAGAATTTAAAACGTTCAGTGTTTGCAATTCCCTGAGAAAGAGATGCTATACACATCTTGGCCAACATATTTGACCACAGGCCTT
>NW_027772804.1:0-3761 GCF_054177405.1 Leptonychotes weddellii | reverse complement strand
TGGATGTTATGCACAAGCAATGAATCATGGAACACTTCATCTAAAACTAATGATGTAATGTGTGGGGATTAACATAAGAATTAAAAAAAATGGGGTCCCTGGGTGGCTCAGTTGGTTAAGCGACTGCCTTCGGCTCAGGTCATGATCCTGGAGTCCCGGGATCAAGTCCCACATCGGGCTCTATGCTCGGCAGGGAGTCTGCTTCTCCCTCTGACCCTCCCCCTCTCATGCTCTCTCTCTGTCTCTCATTCTCGCTCTCAAATAAATAAATAAAATCTTAAAAAAAAAATGGATAGAACCTCAAAGACATGTGGGTCAATAAAAATGTCAAACCTCATGTCAGGAGAGGGGTCTGAACTCCTGATCGGCCAACTTCTCCATGCTAGGTTGCTGTACTTGCCCACTCACCACAGAAACTGGGCAAGGGAGCACCAAAAGATGCCAAGCAGAACAGAGGATGCAAACATTTCCTCCCTTGCCCCCATGTCCAGCAATAGCAAATTCAGCAGGTACTCAATTCACAAAGAATAGGTGTAGTTGGCAGGATTAATTTTCAAATATGTCAGCCTGGCAATGCCACAGTTAGGAGATTTTTTTTTAAGTTCTTATTTTACTTCCAGTTAGTTAATGTACAGTGCTATCTTAGTTTCAGGTGTACAATCTAGTGATATGTAAAATTTTCCCTGAATAGAGTAAGACTATAAAATTTTTATATTGCCTGCAATGAAATCATCAAATGCCTACTATCTTCTCACAATGCCAATTTCTTTCTTTCCTTAAAACAGAGTGGGTTTAAACAGATAGCTAAAGTTTTGAAAAATCAAGAGTGAAACTAAAGAATAATAGGCTGGAGGTAGGAGACATCTGCACATTGACCAGTGAGGGGGGTGGGGAGAGAAAGCCTCTGTGGACATTGCAGGACAACAGTGAGGACTTGGGAAGGGTCCAATAGGGGAGTTTTCTTCTTTATTCTTTTAAAATCTATGCAGTATGCTGTGTAAAACCTCATCTCAGACTCCCATGAGATTTTCTGTGGGTAGACTTTCATAGTTCATGCTATAGGGAACTGTGTGGTACTTAACATAGCACAGGATGAAGAGCAGGCTACCATGTGGCCCAAGAAGTCAGGACTTTGTCCTCAATTCGATTTAGAAATTAAGGGAGATCCTTGTGTGTCCCGAGACCCTTTCATGCCATTGCCAAAGTCAAAGATGTTTCCATAATGATGCAAAGACATTATTGGTCTTTTTCACTCCCATGTTGTCAGGAGAATCCACTAGAGATCTCCTGAGGCTCTATGACATGTGATATCAGATTCAAATTCAAAAGCAGATATGAGACTGAATATAAGGAAACTAAATATAAACCAGGCTCTAAAGATATTCACAAAAATATTAACCAATTCCACTCTTCTCACTATTGTTTTTTCTGTTTGGGAAACTATAGTTTTATTTTCACAAAAATGTTATGTTAACATAAAATGGGTTATTAAGGTTATTTATAAATGAATCAACAAAGGAAATTTTAAAATATCTGAGCATTAATTTTTAATTTGTTAAATGTGGAAAATTACAATTCACATTCACAAAAACACTTGGGGACCCACAATAATTTTAAGATTGTAAAAATGTCCCGAGACAAAAAAGTTGTGAATCACTGATGTTGAGGAGGAAACCTCGCAGAGAGATGTGTGGATCATGGTTTTCTCACCTAAAAGCCAGCAACCACCAAAGAGGAGGAGATTTGAGAAAACAGAGAGGGTTTGGAAGACATGCTGTGTCATGGGCTTGAGTTCAGGATATTACCTGAGCTAGTAAAATGGGTTGGAAGCATGTCAACATAGAGAAGATATTAAAGCTAAGGTAACCCAGAGACAGTGTGAAGAGCAAAAACCCAGGATAGCAAAATCCAAACCTTCCCAGAATCAGCATGTTTGGAGGTTAAGAGTAAAGGCAGACTTCTGAGAATGTGACCAGAAATTCTCTGGCATGGGATTTTTATTTATTAGTAATTGTCTTATCATCCAGTCTGCTTCACTCCCTACCAAATAACATTTAGTCACTAGTGTTACCTAGTGAGGTTAATTTACTTGGATACAGCCACAGAATCTTACCATGATACATTAAGCAGCATGTGTGTACCACTTACATGTGACAAATGTTTTCTACTTTTTAACATTCTCTTTGTCTTTGATTTTCTTTTGCAAGTTTCAGAGCCACTCAACTTCAAGGTAGCATATTAAATGGATTCACATTTCAATTTTAAGAGAAATTATTCTCTGTGTTGTTTGGTTTCAGCATTTATGAATATGGAAATGTCATTTTGGAAGTGTCAGCAGGAAGCTATCAAAATTGCATGAGTTAACTTCAATTGTATATTTCAAATCAACTAAAACAGCAACCACCACCTCCACCAACACAACAGAAACAACAGAGATGTTTGGAGACCAGGAAAATTAAAGGGTTGGTTTTTAATTTTGACCATAAGGTACTGTCCAGTTTGATGTGATTTTGATTATTTCATGGCCCAAAGTGACTGAAAGAGTAGAGTGTGGGATCTGTGGTGATGTAGGAAAGACTTTATTAGGGTTTGAACCTTATGGCCAAGAAAGAATTCTTGAGACATCTTTGGTGCAAAAAGGTGATTTTATTAAAGCACGGGGACAGGACCCGTGGACAGAAAAAGCCACACGGGGATCATGAGGAGTGGTCCATTATATATTCTCAAGTTGGGAGGGGATTAGGGATAGCGTAAGTCTCTAAGGAATTTTGGAAGCGAGGTTTACAGGACCTTGAGGGGCTAGCTGTTGTTGGGAAAGGGTCATTTATTACCATCTAATAAAATCTTAGTCATGAGACCCTTCAGATATCTATCGGTGGGCCATAGACTTGGGGGATGATTACCAACATGTATCCTGGGGGTGGTTAGAGATAAAGGAAGTTTCCAAAGGAAATTTTATACATTAAAATAGACTTACAGGATCCTTGTGGGAGATAGAGGGGTTCAGGCTAGGATTGCCTTTTGCCCTTAGCAAAGTATTAACATTGAGGCAGTTGAGTCCCTAGAAGAATTTCACTCTGCCTGTTTCAAGGACTTGTCAGCGGGCTCTAGGTAGTAAGGAAATTTAATAATTTTTTGCTTCTGCCTTTGTTTCCCACATCAGTGGTAGCTGGCCACAGTTACATCCTAATTCAGTGGCTGATACAATTTAATTCAACTTTCCTCTAAGAACAGATTTTCAACCATTTATAAAGATAACTTTTCTTTATTCTATGTATCTTTATAAATAGGGTTAATAGCCCTACATCTAATTCTCAGAGGTTCCTTCACCTCCTGTGCCCTACCTTACAATATCTAGGCTGCTTTTTGCAGACTGCCTTTCAATCTACTTATTTCTCCTCTGTATACTAATTGATATGTTGATTTAAGAGAAAATTATAGATCGATATTTATAGGCTGTATATAAGAAAGGAGGAATGGAAATGTTAATGGAGACGATTGTTTGTCTTGCTTCTATTAAGCAAGATGAAAAACTGCATCTGGAAACAATGAATGAGCCAAAGTAGAACTTCCTGCCTAAGAACTCTTTGTTCATTAGTTCCATTAACTTCATTGTTTCTTTTTTTAAAATTTTTATTGTTATGTTAATCACCATACATTACATCATTAGTTTTTGATGTAGTGTTCCATGATTCATTGTTTGTGTATAACACCCAGTGATCCATGCAGAACGTGCCCTCTTTAATACCCATCACCAGGCT
>NW_027772803.1:0-293 GCF_054177405.1 Leptonychotes weddellii | reverse complement strand
AACTATTGGCTTAATCTGTGATCCATTGAGTAAAACCACAGGTTAGCTCCACCATCTTTATTCCCTCTTATACATCTATCTTATTTTTTTTTTTAAAGATTTTATTTATTTATTTGAGACAGAGAGAATGAAAGAGAGAGAGCACATGAGAGGGGGGAGGGTCAGAGGGAGAAGCAGGCTCCCTGCCGAGCAGGGAGCCGGATGCGGGACTCGATCCAGGGACTCCAGGATCATGACCTGAGCCGAAGGCAGTCGCTTAACCAACTGAGCCACCCAGGCGCCCTACATCTATC
>NW_027772802.1:0-293 GCF_054177405.1 Leptonychotes weddellii | reverse complement strand
AAAACTTAAATGTAATATCCTGATTTTTAACACATTGAGTGTGTCAAATAAAATCTACCCTGGGGGGCTACATATAATTTGTAACCTCTCCTTCAGACTGTGAGAATATTAAATTAGTACTTATAACTTAATGAACTTCTTATTTATATATTGTATCCTTTGCAAATATCATATCGGAGGGCACCTAGGGGGCTCAGTCAGTTAAGCATCTGCCTTTGGCTCAGGTCATGATCCCAGGGTCTTGGGATTAGTCCCACATTGGGCTCCCTGCTCAGCAGGGAGTCTGCTTCTCC
>NW_027772801.1:0-293 GCF_054177405.1 Leptonychotes weddellii | reverse complement strand
TCTTGGACAAGGGGCAAGGGCACTACCTTCTGGAAAGCTGACATCAAGAGAATAGTGTCATTAAGTCCCTGAACCCTAGAGAAACCATGTTAGCCCCCAAATGATGAGAGAGAAACGAACATCTCTCTTGTTTAAATCACAGATATTTTCAGTCTCTGTTATTGCAGATGAAAATAAATCTGATCTAACACAGGTGTATCAGGAGATCTGTGAATATCCCAGTCTTGTTAATGACAAATCACCTCAGGCACTTTTTCAGCCTCCCCTGAAGTGCTCCCAGGCACCAGGCAAGG
>NW_027772800.1:0-293 GCF_054177405.1 Leptonychotes weddellii | reverse complement strand
CTCTCTGTCAAATAAATAAAATCTTTTAAAAAAATTGAAAAAAAAGAGGTAAAAAGAAACAGGTGGAATGAATTCTAACAATAGAGTTTATTTTACCCAATATGTTTATTTCAATATATAATCAATATCGACAATTATTAATGAGCTATTTTATATTCTTGTTTTCATTCCCTGTCTTTGAAGTCGTACAGCACATCTCTGTTGAACTAGCCACATTGTAAGTGGTCAGTAGCCACAGGTGGCTAGTGAATCCATCTTGGAAATGCAGGCACAGAGCATGCATTCTCAACTGG
>NW_027772799.1:0-293 GCF_054177405.1 Leptonychotes weddellii | reverse complement strand
TTCCAGCCAGAGGGTATCTGGCTCTGTCCAGAGACATTTTTAGTGATTACAATTCAGTGGGCTATGTGTGGTAGGGAGGGATAGGGAGATGTTATTACTGCCATATGATGAGAGGAAGCCAGAGATGTTGCTATATCCCAATGTGCTCAGAACAGCCCCCCCCCCTCCAAAACAAGGTATTATCTGGTCCAAAATGTCAGTAGTGCTAACATCTATGACTAACTCACATCTATGACTGTGTCACTATTGTGGTTTTGATAAAGAAAGCAGGACATAGAGGTGTCTCTGGGAAA
>NW_027772798.1:0-293 GCF_054177405.1 Leptonychotes weddellii | reverse complement strand
ATTTCTTTGTGTCTTCCTCAATTTCTTTCATGAGTATTTTATAGTTTTCTGAGTACTTTCTGTGATCTTTTAATATTTAAATGGTCAATGGAGAAAAGTACCCTTTTGCATTTCTGCTAATGGTTATTTGTTCCTTCTTTGTGAGGGGGGCGCTTATCAATTTTATTAGCCTTTTCAAAGAACCAACTTTGGCATTGTTGTTTCCCTGTAGAGCAGCCTTGTTTCTACTATTTCTACATATTCAGCTCCTTGTTAATTTCTTCTTTCTACAATCTTTGGGTTTATTTTGCAGT
>NW_027772797.1:0-293 GCF_054177405.1 Leptonychotes weddellii | reverse complement strand
TCATAGTCGGGGTTCTTCAGAGAAGCAGAAGCAACAGGATCTATACAGATACATAGAAAGGGGTTCATGATGAGGGATTGGCTCATGCAGTTATGGAGGCTGAGAGGTCCCGTGATCTGCCATCTGCAGTCTGGAGGCCCAGGAGAGTCAGTGATGTGGCTGCAGTCTAGACCCATAGGCCTGAGAACCAGGACGGCCATGTCCAAGGGCAGAAAGACATGGATGTTCCAGCTCAAGCCAAGAGCAAAGTCACCCTTCTGCCTCTTCTTTGTTCTATTTGGGCCCTCAATGGA
>NW_027772796.1:0-293 GCF_054177405.1 Leptonychotes weddellii | reverse complement strand
CTGGGTGGCTCAGTCGTTAAGCGTCTGCCTTCTGCTCAGGTCGTGATCCCAGGGTCCTGGGATCGATCCCCACATCGGGCTCCCTGCTCGGTGGGGAGCCTGCTTCTCCCTCTCCCACTCCCCCTGCTTGTGTTCCCTCTCTCACTGTCTCTCTCTCTCTCTTGAATAAATAAATAAATAAAAATCTTAAAAAAAAAAACAAACTGAAGACATAGCAATAGCAACTATCTAAAATGAAATACCAACAGAAAAAAATAGTTGGAAAAAGACACATCAAGCAATTTAACACAAGT
>NW_027772795.1:0-293 GCF_054177405.1 Leptonychotes weddellii | reverse complement strand
AAAAACTCGTTCCCAGCCACAAGTTCGCAAATACCCTATATATTCTCCTATTTTATTTCCTGCCCTCTGAGGGCATGAGTCCCCGTGGAGCTCGCCTGTGTGGGGCTGGGGAGGGGCCCAGGCTTGCCTTCCTCAGGGCAGACGGCGAGCTCGCCCACACACTTTTATACAACCCCTCCCCTGTCAGCTGTCTGTGAGGGCGACGCCGTCATTTCTCTACAGCCGTCATGGGAACGTGCTACTTTGTCTGTTGGTCTTGCTGAAATGTTCTAGTGTTTGTTGACTGTGCTGCC
>NW_027772794.1:0-293 GCF_054177405.1 Leptonychotes weddellii | reverse complement strand
GGGTCTATAGGAAAGACAGGGGTCCACAGGGACAATATAGCGTTCTGTGGAGAGAGAGTGGGTAGAAGAGCTACAGTCGGGCATTGTGGGAGATCACGGGGGCAAGATTGGGATGATTTGGAGTCCATTGGAAGGATGTGGTAGTCTAGCTGGGTGGGTAGGGAACCCTGTAAGAAAATGAAGTACTGTGCAGGGCAGCTTCAGGGGTGATGGGGATTGTTGAGTGGGCATAGTAAATTCATGGGTGAGATGCAGGGCTCTGGATGAAGACACAGCCTTTGGGGGTTCAGACG
>NW_027772793.1:0-293 GCF_054177405.1 Leptonychotes weddellii | reverse complement strand
TCTCTGTCAAATAAAGAAAATCTTTAAAAAAAAGATAGGAAAATAGGGTGGGAGGATGGGTTAGCCTGGTGGTGGGTATTGAGGAGGGCACATTCTGCATGGAGTACTGGGTGTTATGCACAAACAATGAATCATGGAATACTTCATCTAAAATTAATGATGTAATGTATGGGGATTAACATAAGAATAAAAAAAAAAGGAAAATAAATCAAAAAGGAAGATTATCTTCAAAACTCCAGAATGAGGGCGCCTGGGTGGCTCAGTTGGTTAAGCGACTGCCTTCGGCTCAGGTC
>NW_027772792.1:0-293 GCF_054177405.1 Leptonychotes weddellii | reverse complement strand
AATTTCTCCATTACCAAAATGCATGCTGTTTCTTTTTTTCTTGTCTGGTTTCTGTGGCTAGGACTTCCAGTACTATGTGGCAAGTATATATTGATCCTTGTCTTGTTCCTAACTTCAGAGGGAAAGCTCTCAGTTTTTTACCATTGGGTATGATGTTAACTGTAGGTTTTCATAAATGGCCTTTTTTTTTTTTTTTTTTAAGTAGGTGGAGCCCAGTGTGGGGCTTGAACTCACAACTGTGAGATCAAGACCTGAGCTGAGATCAAGAGTCACTCAACCAACTGAGCCACTCA
>NW_027772791.1:0-293 GCF_054177405.1 Leptonychotes weddellii | reverse complement strand
TCATGACCTGAGCCGAAGGCAGTCGCTTAACCAACTGAGCCACCCAGGCGCCCGCGGTTATACTATTCTAACCATGGTCCTGAAAATGTATCCATGGAGGCATTTTCTTTATGGACATTGTTAAGAGATATGTTAGATCCTATGCCTAGCTCACAGGGTTTACACAAAAAATTAGGGGAGACACATAACGCTGCCCCCACTGAAGAGACACCTCTATTACAAAAATCAACCTCTCAAGTACTGGTAATAAATGAAATGAAATCAGAATAGGAGGACAAAGATAATAAAAGAGT
>NW_027772790.1:0-293 GCF_054177405.1 Leptonychotes weddellii | reverse complement strand
AGCAATTTGGAAGCTTTCAAATTGCCAAAATATTTCTCTTTGGTTAATAGAACAGATCCCCAATTCCTATGAGTTTACAAATTCTGCTGAAATGAAAAAAAAAAAGTGAACTGAAATATTTACCAATCAAATGCTATTGATACAATGTCTGGGATTTCAAAATGGCATTAGGTGGGGAACAGGGGTGGAGGCAAAATACGATTGGCCATGTCCTAATATATTTCAAAGTTGGATGATGGGTACATGGGAATTCAATATAAGATTTTTGAATTATGTTACCTTTGTATGTTTGG
>NW_027772789.1:0-293 GCF_054177405.1 Leptonychotes weddellii | reverse complement strand
TAGAGTTGTTTATAATATGTCTTTATTATCCTTTTAAGGTCTGTGGTGATATGAAGTTTTTGTTTTTTGTTTTTTAATCTTCCTTGGAATCCAAAGGGCTTCTTGAATCTGTGGTTTGATATCTATTATCAGTTTTGGAACATTCTTGATCATTATTTCTTTAAAAAGTTCTGGCCTATTTTCTTTCTTTTTCTCCTGGAACTCCCAGGTGCATACATGTTAGACCTCAGTGCCTCTTCTTTGTCTCTCAATCTTTGTTTCCTATTTTCCATTTTTTTGTCTCTCTGTGTTAA
>NW_027772788.1:0-293 GCF_054177405.1 Leptonychotes weddellii | reverse complement strand
GGGTTTACTGGAAGTCCAATGAGTTTAATTCTAAGGCTCATAACTCTAAAGTTTTAAGACTGTTAATTAAACCCACAACCTTAAATTGGTCTTACTATCAAATATTTTCCCAGGTCACGTGAACTGGAAATTCATTTGGATTTAGTTTCTATTTTATTTTTGAGAATTTTTATGAATACTGAGTGTATGTAAATGCCCAATTTTCTAGAGCCCTTTTACAAATTAATTTTGGCAATAATACCTTATCTGTCACATACCTACACATTCATATAGACGAACACGGAGCTCTTGTA
>NW_027772787.1:0-293 GCF_054177405.1 Leptonychotes weddellii | reverse complement strand
AGGTTTCAAAAGAACTTTCATGTGCTAAAGAGGACCTATAAGATGGAGGCCTTGCCGTCGTCAAGTTAAGGTTGTTTTTCCTTCTAGTAAGGCGTTAACAGTAAGATAGTTGGGAGCTTCCTGGAGGAACATTACACTTTGCCCACTTCAAGTATCTGTCAATGGCCTGCAGACTGTAAGTATATTTAATTGTATCTACATTCCCTTCTAGAAGCTAGGCCATTGATAGAAATGCTTTGTTCTTGTAAATTGCTAAGACTTTTGTAGACTGAGGGAGACTCATATCTTGCAGG
>NW_027772786.1:0-293 GCF_054177405.1 Leptonychotes weddellii | reverse complement strand
TCACTATCGTCTTGTTGCCAATCATGGTATCTATTTTTTTTGCCTTTCACCTTATCAGAAGAAACAGAAAACAGAATGGAATTAACTTCAAATACATCTGTTTTTGTTGTACTACTTGAAATAATCATGATGACTCTTAAGTGGAATGATCTTTACACTAGTTGACTAAGATCTCCTTTGTGTGTGTGTGCGCGCGCATGTGCGCACGCATACGTGTACACTTTGGATTCCACTTACTAAATATTTTGTGGAAAACGCTGGGTCTGTATAGATTACTATTTTGTAATCTATAG
>NW_027772785.1:0-293 GCF_054177405.1 Leptonychotes weddellii | reverse complement strand
GGAGCTACCTTAGGTCCGGAAAGACATTTGAGTAAAGTCAAGAGTAAAGATACAAAATAAGTTCAAAGTGTGTGGAAGGTAGCCTGCCTACTGAGTAGGGCAATTAGAATAAAAGATGGTAGTATAAGGAGAAGCTGTGCTCTTGGGTTGATAGTAGATTGTTGAGGGCCTTTAAAGCCTACTGAGATGTTTGAATGTCGTTCTTGAAGCTCAGGGTAAAGTCTGATAGAATCTTTGATTTAGAAAGTTAACTCTATAGAAGAAATGTTGTAGAGGGAAGATAGAGAATGTGT
>NW_027772784.1:0-293 GCF_054177405.1 Leptonychotes weddellii | reverse complement strand
CCCGGCTGCGTCCATTCTGGTGGGACCTTCCCGTGGGCAGAACTCTTAGTGAGGGCCATCTTCACGTCTTGTCCTTTACGGCTGATGTGTGCACCAGTTTGCCTGCCCCAGGTCGTGGAAGTACTCTCGTGGGGTCCCTTCCAGGAGCTTTCGGTTTTATGGGTCCCCTTGGAGTTTAGGATTTCTTTCTTTTTTTTTTTTAAACAGACCATTTAGAATTTTTTTAAAAAAGATTTTATCTGTTTGACAGAGAGAGACACAGCGAGAGAGGGAACACAAGCAGGGGGAGTGGG
>NW_027772783.1:0-3762 GCF_054177405.1 Leptonychotes weddellii | reverse complement strand
TTTGGTACCAGTTGAGACCTGATTTGTGACCTAGGATGTGATCTATTCTGGAGAATGTTCCATGGGCACTAGAGAAGAATGTGTATTCCATTGCTTTGGGATGCAATGTTCTGAATATGTCTGTGAAGTCCATTTGGTCCAGTGTGTCATTTAAAGTCTTTATTTCCTTGTTAATCTTTTGCTTAGACGATCTGTCCATTTCAGTGAGGGGGGTGTTAAAGTGCCCCACTATTATTGTATTGTTGTCGATGTGTTCCTTTGCTTTTGTTCTTAATTGGCTTATATAATTGGCTGCTCCCATGTTAGGGGCATAGATATTTACAATTGTCAGATCTTCTTGTTGGATAGACCCTTTAAGTAGGATATAGTGTCCTTCCTCATCTCTTATTACAGTCTTTGGTTTAAAATCTAATTTGTCTGATCTAAGGATTGCCACCCCAGCTTTCTTTTGGTGTCCATTAGCATGCCAAATGGTTTTCAACCCCATCACTTTCAATCTGGAGGTGTCTTTGGGCCTAAAATGAGCCTCTTGCAGACAACATATCGATGGGTCTTTTTTTTTTTTTAAATCCAATCTGATATTCTATGTCTTTTGATTTTGGCATTTAGCCCATTTATATTCAGGGTAACTATTGAAAGATATGAATTTAGTGCCATTATATTGCCTGTAAGGTGACTGTTACTGTATATTGTCTCTGTTCCTTTCTGGTCTATGTTACTTTTAGGTTCTTTCTTTGTTTAGAGGCACTCTTTCAATATTTCTTGTAGGGATGGTTTGGTGTTCACAAATTCTTTTAGTTTCTGTTTGTCCTGGAAGCTTTTTATCTCTCCTTCTATCTTTTTAAAAGATTTTATTTATTTGAGAGAGAGAACATGTGAGAGAGAGCACAGGCAGGGAAGCAGCAGGCAGAGGGAGAAGCAAGCTTCCCGCTGAGCAGGGAGTCCGATGCGGGCCTCGATCCCAGGATCCTGGGATCACGGCTTGAGCCGAAGGCAGATGCCTAATGACTGAACCACACAGTTGCCCCTCTCCTTCTATTTTCAATGACAGCCTAGTTGGATATAGTATTCCTGGCTGCATATTTTTCTCGTTTAGTGCTCTGAATATATCATTTCAGTGCTTTCTGACCTGCAAGGTCTCTGTGGATAGGTCTGCTGCCAATCTAATGTTTCTATGATTGTCGGTTACAGACCTCTTGTCCTGATCTGTTTTCAGGATTTCCTCTGTTTCTGAGACTTCTGAGTGTTACTATTAGCTATTGGGGTGTTGACCTATTTTTATTGATTTTGAGGGGGGTTCCTAGTGCCTCCTGGAGTTTGATGCCTGTTTCCTTCCCCAAATTAGGGACGTTCTCTGCTATAATTTGCTTCAATATACCTTCTGCCCCCCTCTCTCTTTCTTCTTCTTCTGGGATCCCAATTATTCTAATATTGTTTCATCTTATGGTATCACTTATCTCTCAATTTCTTCCCTTGTGGTCCAGTAGTTGTTTATCTCTCTTTTTCTCAGCTTTTTTATTGTCCATTATTTGGGCTTCTTTATCACTAATTCTCTCTTTTGCCTTATTTATCCTAGCAGTTAGGGCCTCCATTTTTTTATTGCATCTCATTAAAAGCGTTTTGATTTCGACTTAGTTAGATTATAGTTCTTTTATTTCTCCAGAAAGGGATTCTGTAGTATCTTCTATGGTTTTTTCAAGCCCAGCTATTATCTTTATAATCGTCATTCTGAACTCTGGTTCCAATATCTTACTAATGTCTGTACTGATTAGGTCCCTGGCAGTCGGTACTGCCTCTTCTTCTTTTTTTTTGAAGTGAGTTTTTCCATCTTGTCATTTTGTCCAGAGAAGAATAGATGAACGAGAGGAACAAATGCTAAAAGGGTAACAATGACCCCAGAAAAATATACACTAAACAAATCAGAAGAGACCTGAAACTGGGGAGACAAGAAAAGAAAAAAAAAAAATGATCAGGCTGGTGAATAGAACAGAGCCACACATGACATTTTGCGTGTATTTTGGTCTGTTAGAAGAAATTGCCTCCCCAAATTTTATTTATTTATTTTTTTAAGGTTTTATTATGTTATGTTAGTCACCATAGAATACATCATTAGTTTTTGATGTGGTGATCCATGATCCATTGTTTTCCTATAACACCCAGTGCTCCATGCAGTATGTGCCCTCCATAATACCCATCACTGGGCTAACCAACACCCCTCCCTCCTCCCCTCTAAAACAAAGAACAACTTATATATATATATACACAAAATTAAGGGTAAATATGATGAAGGGATGGAATATGACTGTAAAGATGAAAACTTAAAAAGATTTTTAAAAAGGAATTGATAAGAAGTTGGCTGAAAAAAGAATGTAAAAAATCTAAAAAAGGACAGAATTTGATTAGGTGGGAGACTAGGACAAAGTCATACACTAGTTTTAGGTTATATTTTGGTCTGTTAGATGAAACTGTATCCCAAAAATTTAAAGAAAGAAAAACTTATATATATACAAAAAATAAAGTTAAATACAATGAAGTGATAGAATGTGACTGTAAAAATGAAAATTAAAAAAGATTTTAAAAAAGGAATTGATAAGATAAGATGTTGGTTGAAAAAGGAAAGAAGAAAAAGTCAACTAAAAAAATAGAAAAAGAAAAAAATAAAGAAAATTTAAAAAATTAACTTTGAAAGACTAAAGCATCATGGGAAAAAAAGCCATGAATTCTATGTGCTGTATTCCCCTAGCACTGGCGTTTTGCGGTTCTCATTGATTGCTAAACTTGATCTTGGCTGGATGTTCTTGCTGATCTTCTGGGGGAGGGGCCTGTTGCAGTGATTCTCAAATGTCTTTGCCCCAGGTGAATTGTACCACACTTGCCAGCGGGCCAGGCTATGTAATCTGGTCTAGTTTGCTCTATGTCGGTTTTGTTTCCTGAAGGCTTTCCACGCAGCTTTAGGGGATGAGAATGAAAACGGCGACCTCCCATTCTCCGCCCCGGAGGAGCCAAGAACTCGGGGCCCCACTCCTCAGTGAGCCCCCAGAGAAAAGCAGTCAATCACTCCTCTCTCCCTGGTCTCCGGCTGCACTCTGTGCTCACCGGCCTCTGACCGAGTGTTCCTATCTCTGACACAGGACCCCGTGTGGAGTCTCCAAACCCAGCAGATTCCTGCGGTGCACTCCTGTGCCACTTTTTCTGGGGGAGGAAGGGGAGTCTCCCCGGATCTGCTGCTTGTTGGGTTCCTGCTGGAAGAGCAGTGGCCTGACTGTTGCTTGGATCACAGTTTATGGCAACTCTGAGCTGAGAGTGCACTCCTCAGCTCCATCTTTGTGGCCAGCTTCCCCGCTCTGATACCTGGGAGCTCTGCCACACTCAGGCCCCCCGGTCTTTCTGTGACCCTGAGGGTCCTAAGACCAAACTGTCCCAACGAGGGTTCCATCCCCCCGATTAGCCACTGGATCGACCTCCCTCAGTGGAGCAGACTTCTAAAAGTTCTGATTTTGTGCTTCTTGGCTCTATCACTTGCTGGTAGCCGGCTGATGGAGGCTCCCTCCCCCTGTGGTCTAGCTTCCCATATATCGTCTCGGATTCACTTCTCCGCACATCTATTTTTTTTTAATTTTTTTATTCTTATGTTAATCCCCATACATTACATCATTAGTTTTAGATGTAGTGTTCCATGATTCATTGTTTGTGCATAACACCCAGTGCTCCATGCAGAATGTGCCCTCCTCAATACCCATCACCAGGCTAACCCATCCTCGA
>NW_027772782.1:0-293 GCF_054177405.1 Leptonychotes weddellii | reverse complement strand
AAAGTGTGCCATCCAAACTGGGACATGGGAGTGAAGGGGCTGGTGGTTATGAAGCCGGGGTAGCACACGCAAGCCAGGAGAGGCCCCGGCCACAGGGCGGATGGTTTCCCGGGGGGGGGCTGATGTCCTCGGAACACATCTGAGAAGCGAGGTTCCAGATGCCCCTCTCTCGGCACTGCTTACTTCTCCCGAGTCGTCTTGGGGCACCTCGGACGTGCCAAGGGGCATCTGGCTCTTTCCCACTCCCCCCACCCGCTCTAGGTCCTCTCCTCTCACACCCAGAGGCCCTGTGC
>NW_027772781.1:0-293 GCF_054177405.1 Leptonychotes weddellii | reverse complement strand
AAATGGTCTATATCATTTTAACTAGAGAAGACTGTGGGGGTGACAATATTCAGAAGTTTATATGAAATATTTAAGGTCAATATATTGAAAGTCGTGGGGAAATCATTCAACTTAACTATTGTCATTATGAATGTAACTCAAACAATTTATTACTATTAAGATGTTTATCATTAATTATATCAATAATTATTTCAATAACTTATAAATGTATATATTTTAATATTGCAGAAATAAACTGAGAGTCTAAATTTGCAATAAAATGAATTGAAAATAAAAATTACTGAATTTATAGA
>NW_027772780.1:0-293 GCF_054177405.1 Leptonychotes weddellii | reverse complement strand
CCCCGGGCGAGACACTAGAACAGGGCCCCCGACCCCGGACGACCCGGCAGCTGGGACTCCGGTGGACGAGATGCGCTCTGTCCCATTTGATCCGCCCTGTGCTGGATGGAAGCAGCACAATCTCCTCGTCTCCCCTGCCTGGGGCGTCGTGGGGTCCACTGTGGCCACGTCTCCTGTCTCCCCCTCTCCCCAGCCTCGGGGAGGGTGCTGCTCTGCGTTCTGGGTTTTGCCTTAGATGGCCAGAAGACGGAAGAGGCCCAGTTCTGCCTGGAGCGGATGGGAGCTTGGCCGCC
>NW_027772779.1:0-293 GCF_054177405.1 Leptonychotes weddellii | reverse complement strand
ATTGGACAAACAAATTAATTAAAATGGAAATAAAATCAATCAGACTCTGGAGCAGGAATTTTATACTTCCATTCTTTTGGCCTTCCTGGTGCTGTTGGTCACCCATCAGTCCCTGCTGACCTTTACTCTTCTAAAAATTCATTCAGGAAGTTTCTCTTTATTATTTTTCATTTTTTTCAAAGAGATTTAGCATGTTCCAAAATGATGCTTTTTGAGATGTAGTAAATAAAAAAGAAATCTATTGCATGATGTGCAAGACAAATAAGATGTGTCTTATTCTAAAATGAGTCACA
>NW_027772778.1:0-293 GCF_054177405.1 Leptonychotes weddellii | reverse complement strand
GGGTCACTAGAATCAGCAGCCCCAACACAGGGGTCTGGACAGGGGCTTTCTGGGCTGAGCTCTGGTGGGGATCCCAGAGGCCCCTCAGGACTTGTCCTGCCTGGGGCGTGCAGAGTTCTAGACCCTGAATCTGGATTCTGGGAAAGGAATTCTAATCTAATTAAGTTGTCTCCACTGTGTGTGTCCTGTACTAAATGCTCGAACCCCCCACAGGACATAATGAGGAGGGGAATGGAGGCCCAGTTCAGACCTGTGAATCCTGTGTGTGTGAAGTAGAATTCATCCTACCCAAC
>NW_027772777.1:0-293 GCF_054177405.1 Leptonychotes weddellii | reverse complement strand
CTGATTTCAAGGCCTGCTCCCTGAGTGTGAGGCCTGAGACAGTTGCTTCATTTGTCTTCTGTAAAATAGAGGCACAATTGTGCCCCATGAAAAGCATGGTTGTGAAGCCTCAGTACATGACTGAGTAAAACTCAGAATCCACCAGAGAGAGAAGCCATGAGACAGTGCTGTTGTGCCACACCATGTCCAGCACCATCACCGTCACCACCGTCATCATCACCACCATCACCACCATCACCACCGTCATCATCATCACCACCACCATCATCACCACCATCACCATCACCATCATC
>NW_027772776.1:0-293 GCF_054177405.1 Leptonychotes weddellii | reverse complement strand
GAACCCTAAAGTCTGAGAATCACAGGATTAAATATTAAGAATAGCTATTCCATGGCTAAAATTAACAACTCAGGAAACTGGCTTTTTCTTCCCTTCTCCTATGTTCATCTGTTTTGTTTCCACATATGAGTGAAATCGTGTATTTGTCTTTCTCTGACTGACTTACTTTGCTTAGCATAATACCCTCTAGTTCCATCCATATCGTTGCAAATGGCAAGATTCATTCTTTTTGATGGCTAAGGAATAGTCCACTGTGTATATACACCACATGTTCTTTATCCATTCATCTGTCG
>NW_027772775.1:0-293 GCF_054177405.1 Leptonychotes weddellii | reverse complement strand
GGCGGGACCTCGGGCGAGCCCCTGGCCGGCGCTGCCCCCCTCTGGGCACGGCCTGCCCCATCTCGGGACCCACAAACGAGCTTGGAGCAAGTGTGTTTTGCTGCTTTAATCTGTTAGGTTACACGGTTGGTGAGCTATCGGTTATCGTTGCACCTGGCGGCCAACACTGGGGACGGGGACCCCCGTGGGCCTCCTGGGATAGCAGCGTGTAATGCCGGGGGCCTCAGGGTGGCGAGGCTCTGGTGCCCAGGACCACGTCCAGCCTGTCTCCCGCGTGCGCCAGCTGGACGTCC
>NW_027772774.1:0-293 GCF_054177405.1 Leptonychotes weddellii | reverse complement strand
CACCGGGCTTCCCCCTAGAGGCCGGACACACGTACGAGAGACATGGGAACCCTTCGGATCTGAACCTGATTTTCTCTGAAGACACTGACCCTTTCTTTCTTTATGCGCTACTCTCACCTGCACTGAGCATGCTCCAGTCCTCCTCCTGACAGTCCTCCCTTCCTCCCTCTTCCTCCTTCCTCCTCCCTCCACTGCCTCCGCCCCCCCTCCTCATCTCTCCCCCTCCTCCTCCTCACTTCTCACTCTTCCTCCCTCCTCCTCCTCCCCTTCCTCCTCTTTCCTACTCCTCCTTC
>NW_027772773.1:0-293 GCF_054177405.1 Leptonychotes weddellii | reverse complement strand
AAAACAAACTGAGGGTTCTAGAGGGGAGGGGGTGGGAGGATGGGTTAGCCTGGTGATGGGTATTGAGGAGGGCACGTTCCGCATGGAGCACTCGGTGTTATGCACAAACAATGAATCATGGAACACTACATCTAAAACTAATGATGTAATGTATGGGGATTAACATAACAATAAAAAAATTAAAAAAAAATAAAAACAAAGATGGAAATGAGGCTGCTAAATTGATTAATTAGGAAGCCATCTGTGATTTTTGTGAAAATTGTGTCCCTGTTATGTATGGTTAGAGGTGAAAC
>NW_027772772.1:0-3763 GCF_054177405.1 Leptonychotes weddellii | reverse complement strand
GACCAGGCGAAGGGAAACAGGAGCCACGTCCCTCGGGGAGGAGCCACGCCTGCACTCTCAAGAGCTCTCGGAAGAGAGATGTGAGTCAATTAGTTTATACCTGATACATCGATCATTTAAAAAGTGAGAGCAAGAGAAGACAGTAGTCTCAAATCTGAAGAACTAAATGAAGCGAGGAAGGCATCTTCTTGTGAAAGTCACTTAAAATCAAGGAAGCCAACAGGTAAATAGGACTTATGATTAGGGCATGAGAAGAGGCACTTCTGGACGGTGCAGACCTCATTTACACGCAGATAACAGCTCAGTGTCCATGGTAGTGACAGCCAACCACTGAATACACATGCTACAAAACCGAGAAATGAAAACAGAGTTAAGATGAATTAGTGGTATAAGGAGCTAAAAATGAGATGAAAATTACTGGTGTGCCAATTTTGGCATTTGTCAAAGCAGAATTTTGGAAATAAATTTAAAAGCTCATAAATTTTAGAGAATATGTACATATGTAAATTTGTAGGGCAACATTTAAAGATGTTACTATGCAAAATCAGAAACCATTGGGGAAGGGAAGCTTGAAGAGATGGCCTTGTCAATTTAATTTTATGTATTTGAATTTAGAAGTCAGTGTTTTAAGATAATAAAAACAAGAGGTTTAAGTATGTTATTGTAAGTTATGTCTCCCCTACAGGGTTTGTAGGGCTAGTGACCCTAAAGCCAATGATGGGTGGACTCAGGAGGACTGATCAAGTGCCCGAAACACCGGGAGGAAGGCGTGAGGGCTGACATCTGGGATTGGATGTGCCAAGTCAAGACCTTGAGGAGTGAGGGCTTTCCCACAAAGAAAAGAAGTCTCTTCACTAATTAAGGAATTGTTATCTACTAATTAAGGAATGTCCAGCTTTGTGATTTACTCACTTTAGCCTCTTGAATATCAATGAGTGCCAAACTGAAGAAAATTTTTCATTTATTAGCAGCCATATTTGGCATCAAAAATCACAAATCTATTTATCTGTCACAAAATAAATCTTATGACATTCCTAGCGATGAATTTATCCTCACATTCCGTCTAGCCTCCGGGCTGATACTCCTGCAGGTGGGGCTGGGGGGACCGTGGGTCCTTAAACATGCTCTGATGTGCTCTTGCTGGCTCACCGCCGCCTCTTGGACGCAGTGAGCTGCCTTCCTCATGGGCCACCTTCCCTTCTGTACTCTTCAAATTCGTCAGCAAGTTCGATGTGTTTTCTTGTCAATATTTCCCTTATCTTAAAATTGTTATTACTGAAAGAAAATCACAGTCTTTTGCAATTCTTCAAAAGTACAAATAAAAGAGGACTCTCAGAACACATAATTTTGATAAGTCTAATAAACACCCAGGGAACTCGTCAAGGTGCCCTACCCATCAGTCTGGGATTCAGTCTTGGTGGGACCAAAGGTCTGCATTTTTGATAACTACCCACTGCTACTCTGAAGATGGTGGTCAGGAAACATGTGCTAAGGATTATTTTTCTAAGGCTTTTAATCTGAATATTTTTGTTTCCATTTAAAGAAAGCCCCTTTGATTTCTTATGGCTATAAAGTCCTTCGTTTTGCCCATTTCTAAAAGAAGGTGTGTAGACTGGCTCATCCCCACTCTCTCCGGCTTCTTCCACGTCTCTGTGAAAGGCACCTGACTCCCTGACCACGTTCTCCCAATACGCTTCCGCCCCACCTCCTTCTCCCTTCCCGTGGACGGAGGATCCTATGTCTTTAATAACAGAGACTTCTCTAATTCCGTACGGTTTTCATACTAAGGATGAATTTTGGTTACATATGTTTGTAGGTGTTTCAAACGGAGATAAATATGCTTGACAAGCTTGGTTGATCTCTTCATAATTCTCTGATGTGGTGTTTCTAATTTTGTTGTTTTCCAAAAGCGTATGGCAACAGCTCCAGTTCCTTGAGCTACTCGTCTATTTAATTCTGGTTTATTGAAATGTTCTTATAGGGTTGACTTTAGAAGGAATTTTAACAATGTTTAATAATAGTTGAATAATGATTAACAATAGATCTATGGAGTAATGTTCATATCTATGCTTACCAAAATTTATTAAAACTGAGTGAAATACCGGATTAATTACATCAATTTCACAGATATCTGGCTATCTGTGTATATTTTCATGTTCTTATTTATTAAATCCCCTTCCTTTTCTGTTTCAATTAGAATCTCTTCCCTTGAATTTAGTCTGAGCACTAATAAACCAGCATTTATTGTGGAGGAAAGTGAATCCCTTGACACTAGAACGGTAGAAGCTGTTTTGGTAAAAACCACACATCATCAAGCATTTTCCAGGTGCTCATAAAGATATGTTCCCTTAGGGACAGGCAGTGAATTGGAAAATCAGTTTTCTTTCAAATGACTTCATGCATTTTTTTTTAATGTTTAATGGAATGCACTGATTTTTTTTTTTTTTTTAGTTTTATGGGATAAAAATGCGTTCTGATGCTAACGTTTTAATGAACAATTTTTTACAAACTAAGATCTCAACGCCCAAAACCGTTTCCCAAAATGTGTTCAGACCACTTGGGAAGGCCGTAAAGGCAAGAGGAAAAACTCCCGGTTCACGGTCTCAGAGAAAGGGCCAGGGCAGTTGGTTTCTAAACGACCCAATTAAAACGAGAAGGCGGGGCGCCTGGGTGGCTCAGTCAGTTAAGCGGCTGCCTTCAGCTCAGGTCATGATCCCAGGGTCCTGGGATCGAGTCCCGCATCGGGCTCCCTGCTCAGTGGGGAGCCTGCTTCTCCCTCTCCCACTCCCCCTGCTTGTGTTCCCTCTCTCGCTGTGTCTCTCTGTCAAATAAATAAATAAAATCTTTAAAAAAAAAAAAAAAAAACGAGAAGGCCACATACGGTTATTCCTCATCCGAATCACACGCAGTCCCAGCTCCCCGCTGTCCCCACGACGGGGTGCAGGGTTCCGCCACGTCAGCGTGACTCCCGGGTCTGCCCCGCGCCATGCTCGTCTTCCGGTCTCACGGCGTCCTACGGGTCTTGCGGACAAGCCTTTGCGTAAACGTAAGACAGGGTTTCGGTTAAATGGACGCGCAGATCAGCCTCACCAAGGGCAGACAAATACAATTCCCAATTTGCTTTTCGTTCACCCCAAATAAAATGACTATTCTTCATTTGCAGGATGTCTGATCAGGCCTCTCGGCAGGTCCAGTCACTTGACCGTTCTGTGAGTTACCGGGAAGCCACGGGACACCAAAGCGAAGACGGAAGCGCTCGGGTCCTACCAACAGAGCCCGCCACGCGAGCCCCGGCAAAGCGCATGAGGGGCCACAGCGCCAGAGCGACGTCATGTCCGAGCGGCCTCGCATCACAGCGGCCTCGCGTCCAAGCAACGTCACGTCCGAGGGCCCTCGCGTCCGAGCGCCCTCGCGTCCCAGCGGCCTCGTGTCCGAGCACCCTCGCGTCCGAGCGCCGTCGCGTCCGAGTGCCGTCGCGTCCGAGTGCCCTCGCTTCCCAGCGCCCTTGCGTCCCAGCGGCCCCGCGTCCCAGCGGCCTCGTGTCTGAGCGCCCTCGTGTCTGAGCGACGTCACGTCCGAGCGCCCTCGCGTCCGAGCGCCCTCGCGTCCCAGCGCCCTCGCGTCCCAGCGGCCTCGCGTCCGAGCGCCCTCGCGTCCGAGCGATGTCACGTCTGAGCGCCCTCGCGTCCCAGCGCCCTCG
Organism: Leptonychotes weddellii; assembly: GCF_054177405.1. Classification (NCBI taxonomy): domain Eukaryota; kingdom Metazoa; phylum Chordata; class Mammalia; order Carnivora; family Phocidae; genus Leptonychotes; species Leptonychotes weddellii. The sequence goes on along the minus strand of NW_027772772.1, from coordinate 63 downwards.
GGTCCCAGCGCCCTCGCGTCCCAGCGCCCTCACGTCCCAGCGGCCTCGCGTCCGAGCGCCCTC
>NW_027772771.1:0-293 GCF_054177405.1 Leptonychotes weddellii | reverse complement strand
CTTCTTGGTTCTGAATGGGGTCATGGGCCCAAAGCTGCACCTCCCTGGATGGGATGCCCAGGGCACCAGGCTCCAATGTCCCTGCCTGTGTCCTCTCCAGGACCCTGGGTAGGTAGAGTTGGCAAGGCTTCTCCAGCCCTGCCAGGGAAGCGACATAACCAGAGGCCCACAGTGGGACCTTATGCATGAAAACTGGGGACCAGATGGACCAGGAGCTGTGGGGTGTGGCAGAAAGGACAGTGACACCTCTCATTCATCCTTGGACACCTGATTCAGCACAGGTCCTAGCACCT
>NW_027772770.1:0-293 GCF_054177405.1 Leptonychotes weddellii | reverse complement strand
TAATTTTGTATTATATATGTGAATATAAAACTGAGCTTTGACTACTTAAATATTTTTTAATTCTGTATTTAAAAATCTATTTAAAAGTTTAAAGACATGCCATAGGCTGGGAGAAAATATCTGCAACACATATAACAAATGAAGGGTTAAAGGGGGGAAAGATGACAGAGGAGTAGGGGACCCTATTTCAACTGGACCCTGGAATTGAGCTGGATAACTACCAGACCACTCTGAGCACCCACAAAACCAGCCTGAGATGTAAGAAGATCTGGATCTCTACAAACAGAATATCA
>NW_027772769.1:0-293 GCF_054177405.1 Leptonychotes weddellii | reverse complement strand
CTGTTACCCTTTATTGAGATGGGTATGATAACGAGAAGAGTTTTTTGTTTGTTTTTTGTTTGTTCGTTCATTATGTTTTTTGCAGGAGGTCATTATCAACAGTCTGGGATTTGTAATGTTTATTTATTTATTTTTTTTAAAGATTTTATTTATTTGACAGAGAGCGAGATAGTGAGAGCAGGAATACAAGCAGGGGGAGCGGGAGAGGGAGAAGCAGGCTTCCTGCCAAGCAGGGAGCCCGATGTGGGACTCGATCCCAGGACTCTGGGATCATGACCTCAGCCGAAGGCAGA
>NW_027772768.1:0-293 GCF_054177405.1 Leptonychotes weddellii | reverse complement strand
GGTACATTGTAGGCAAATGACGCTACCTTTCCATCTTCGGCTCATGCCGCTCATGAGCAGACACAGTGTAAAATCCCCTGGCCAAGGTGTTCCGAGCCCCCTCCCCTTGGTGCTGAGACTGTCCTCATCCCCATCCCTTGAGGGCTGACAGTCCTGACAAGGGGGCTGCTCACCCCTTTCATCCCACACTTCCCGAACAAGCCTGGTAGACGGCCCAGAATCCCGGGGTCTCCTCCGCAGCCTGGAGGCTGTGACCACCTCAGGCTGGGGCTTCCAATGTCTTTGAACAAAAT
>NW_027772767.1:0-293 GCF_054177405.1 Leptonychotes weddellii | reverse complement strand
GTGACATGGTTATACGATGATTTTTTTCTTCTCTTTACAACATTACTTTGGATTGAGGGATCAGCCATCAAGATTGAAATGACAAACTGATGCTAATGAAGGCATAATAGAATCTCACTTGCTCTTCCATGGCTTACATGGCCACTTCTTTACTGATATCAGCCAAATTTAGTTGTGTCCAAAAAATCAGCAAATAGGACTTGAAGCAAAAGCAGGGAGAGGAAAGATGGATAAAGAATGTGCCATATTTGCTGTGGCCTTGGGGATGCTAACTACTTTGGTAAGTTTATCCA
>NW_027772766.1:0-293 GCF_054177405.1 Leptonychotes weddellii | reverse complement strand
AGGACCAGGGCAACTCTCAACTTCTGGTCCTCCCTGTATTAACCAACACCTTGTCTACAGTTACTTCTGTGTGCTGATCCGGAGACAAACCCGGGTTGGCCCGATGAACTCTACTCACGGCTTTCTGGCACTTGGTTGCTAAGTAGTCAGCACCCCCTTAAAATGAAAAAGCCCAGACAGTGGGACACCCTGCCACCAAACTGGGTCTCACCATCTTCCTGGCCCATTTCCCGAAGCTGCGAACTCCCTTCCCGACCATGCAAGACGACACAGACTTCCACCTTATCTTCTTC
>NW_027772765.1:0-293 GCF_054177405.1 Leptonychotes weddellii | reverse complement strand
CTGCTCATCCCCATGCCCACACACCCCTTGGTCCCCACACTCCCTCACCCCCACTCCCTCACCCCACCCCTTCCCTCTGGTTGCGGCTGGATACCTGCAAGCCTTATTTGACTTCTGCATTTGTGTTGCTAAGACATGCCTGAAGGTCACGGCTTGTCTGAACAATCCAGGATCATTGCTCCTGGAGTGGGCTGCTGGTCCTGGAGCTGCAAGCAAGCAGGCAGGCTGGGACTTCCCTGCATCCAGCTCTATGCCATGTCATAAATGTCCCTGCCCTTCCAGGGGCTCTAAAT
>NW_027772764.1:0-293 GCF_054177405.1 Leptonychotes weddellii | reverse complement strand
TGCACGTGTGTGTCTGTCTGTGTGTGTGTGTGTCGGTATGCATATGCAACAGTGTGTGTGTGTGTTTCGGTATGCATATGCAACAGCGCGTGCGTGTGTCTGTGTGTGTGTTTCGGTATGCATATGCAACAGCATCTGTGTGTGTGTGTGTGTGTGTGTGTTTCGGTATGCATATGCAACAGCGTCTGTGTGTGTGTGTTTTGGTATGCATACGCAACAGCGTCTATCTGTGTGTGTCTGTGTGTGTGTGTGTGTTTCGGTATGCGTATGCAACAGCGCGCATGTGTGTGTGG
>NW_027772763.1:0-293 GCF_054177405.1 Leptonychotes weddellii | reverse complement strand
AATAATGAAAGTGGAAGTCTAAAAAAAGGTTGAAGGTTTTCTTTTTTTTATTATTATTTTAAAAAGAAAAGGAAAAAAACCTCTCTCCACTTTTTCTCTCTCTCTCTCTCTCTCTCTTTTAAAGATGTCATAATTCTTACCTTTGCTGCCAAGGCTTTTAAGCTGTCGAGGAATCTCTGCCAGAAATCCTTGAAGAGTGGGCGGTCGATTTGCTTCAGGCTATCTTTGGTGCTGGCATCCACACTGACATATAGCTGCGTAACCGGTTTGAGGTTCCTTTGCAATTTAAAAAA
>NW_027772762.1:0-293 GCF_054177405.1 Leptonychotes weddellii | reverse complement strand
GTCTGGCTCCAAAGCACATGCTCTTAGGCACTACTCGACCCTGCCTCCTGTTGATCTGCATGGTGCTTTATGAATTCGTGACCGACAAGCGGGTCAGGCAGAATTATCTTCCACGGTAACAACAGTTAATTTATGAGTGCTTACTAGACACCAGGTTCTGTTCTGATTCTATCTTTCATACAACCCTCCTCTGGCGCAGGTCCTGTTAAAACGCCCATTTTGTAGACAAGAAAAACTGAAGCTCAGGAGAGTTCAGACCCTTGGCCAAGGCCAGGGAACAGGAAAGTGGCAGA
>NW_027772761.1:0-3763 GCF_054177405.1 Leptonychotes weddellii | reverse complement strand
TTTTTCCATTTCTTTGTGTCTTCCTCAATTTCTTTCATGAGTATTCTATAGTTTTCTGACTACAGATTCTTTGCCTCTTTGGTTAGATTTATTCCTACATATCTTATGGTTTTGGGTGCAATTGTAAATGGGATCGACTCTTTAATTTCTCTTTCTTCTGTCTTGTTGTTGATGTATAGAAATGCAACTGATTTCTGTGCTTTGATTTTATATCCTGCCGCTTCACTGAATTCCTGTATGAGTTCTGTCAGTTTTGGGGTGGAGTCTTTTGGGTTTTCCACATAAAGTATCATATCATCTGTAAAGAGTGAGAGTTTGACTTCTTCTTTGCCGATTCGGATGCCTTTTATTTCTTTTTGTTGTCTGATTGCTGAGGCTAGGACTTCTAATACTATGTTGAATAGCAGTGGTGATAGTGGACATCCCTGCCGTGTTCCTGACCTTAGGGGAAGTGCTCTCAGTTTTTCCCCATTGAGAATGATATTCGCTGTGGGGTTTTCATAGATGGGTTTTATGATATTGAGGTATGTACCCTCTATCCCTACACTCTGAAGAGTTTTAATCAAGAAATGATGCTGTACTTTGTCAAATGCTTTTTCTGCATCTATTGAGAGGGTCATATGGTTCTTGCTCTTTCTTTTATTAATGTATCACATTGATTGATTTGCAGATGTTGAACCAGCCTTGTAGCCCAGGAATAAATCCCACTTGGTCATGGTGAATAATCCTTTTAATGTACTGTTTGATCCTATTGGCTAGTATTTTGGTGAGAATTTTTGCATCCATGTTCATCAGGGATATTGGTCTGTTTTTCTTTGTCTGGTTTTGGGATCAAGGTAATGGTGGCCTCATAAAATGAGTTTGGAAGTTTTCCTTCCATTTCTATTTTTTGAAACAGTTCCAGAAGAATAGGTATTAATTCTTCTTTAAATGTTTGGTAGAATTCCCCTGGGAAACCATCTGGCCCTGGGCTCTTGTTTGTTGGGAGATTTTTGATGACTGTTTTAATTTCCTTACTGGTTATGGGTCTGTTCAGGTTTTCTATTTCTTCCTGGTTCAGTTTTGGTAGTTGATACATCTCTAGGAATCATCCATTTCTTCCAGATTGTCTAATTTGCAGGCATCTAGTTGCTCATAATATGTTCTTAAAATTGTTTGTATTTCTTTGGTGTTGGTTGTGATCTCTCCTCTTTCATTCATGATTTTATTTGTTTGGGTCATTTTTCTTTTTGCAATCTTACTAATTCTTTCAAAGAACCAGCTCTTAGTTTTGTTGATCTGTTCTACTGTTCTTTTGGTTTCTATTTCGTGGATTTCTGCTCTGATCTTTATTATTTCTCTTCTCCTGCTGGGTTTAGGCTTTATTTGCTGTTGTTTCTCCAGCTCCTTTAGGAGTAGTGTTAGGTTGTCTATTTGAGACCTTTCTTGTTTCTTGAAAAAGGTTTGTATTGCTATATACTTTCCTCTTAGGACCACCTTTGCTGTATCCGAAAGATTTTGAGCAGTTGTGTTTTCATTTTCATTTGTTTCCACGAATTTTTAAAATTCTTCTTTAATTTCCTGGTTGACCCATTCATTCTTTAGTAGGATGCTCTTTAGCCTCCATGTATTTGAGTTCTTTCCAACTTTCCTCTTGTGATTGAGTCCAAGTTTCAAAGTATTGTGGACTGAAAATATGCAGGGAATGATCCCAATCTTTTGGTACCAGTTGAGACCTGATTCGTGACCCAGGATGTGATCTATTCTGGAGAATGTTCCATGTGCACTAGAGAATGTGTATTCTGTTGCTTTCGGTTGGAATGTTGTGAATATATCTGTGAAGTCCATCTGGTCCACTGTGTCATTTAAAGCCTTTATTTCCCTGTTGATCTTTTGCTTAGATGATCTGCCCATTTCAGTGAGGAGGGTGTTAAAGTCTCCTACAATTATTGTATTATTGTTGATATGTTTCTTTGATTTTGTTATGAATTGGCTTATATAATTGGCTGCTCCCATGTTAGGGGCATAGATATTTACAATTGTTAGATCTTCTTGTTGGATGGACCCTTTAAATAAGATATAGTGTCTTTCCTCATCTCTTATTGTAGTCTTTAGTTTAAAATCTAACTTGTCTGCTGTAAGTATTGCCACCCAGCTTTCTTTTGATGTCCATTAGCATGGTAAATGGTTTTCTGTCCCCTCACTTTCAATCTGGTGGTGTCTTTGGGTCTAAAATGAGTCTCTTGCAGACAGCATATTGGTGGGTCTTATTTTTTTATCCAATCTGATGTCCCGTGTCTTTTGATTGGGGCATTTAGCCCATTTACGTTCAGGGTAACTATTGAAAGATATGAATTTAGTGCCATTGTATTGCCTGTAAGGTGACTGTTACTGTATGTTATCTCTGTTCCTTTCTGGTCTATGTTACTTTTAGGCTCTGTCTTTGCTTAGAGGACCCCTTTCAATATTTCTTGTCGGGCTGGTTTGTTGTTTGCAAATTCTTTCAATTTTTGTTTGTCCTGGAAGCTTTTTATCTCTCTTCTATTTTCTTTTTTTTTTTTAAAAGATTTTATTTATTTATTTGACAGAGACACAGCGAGAGAGGGAACACAAGCATGGGGGGTGGGAGAGGGAGAAGCAGGCTTCCCGCAGAGCAGGGAGCCCTATGTGGGGCTCGATTCCAGGACATCACGACTTGAGCCGAAGGCAGATGCTTAACGACTGAGCCACCTAGGCCCCTCTCCTTTTATTTTCAATGACAGACTAGCTGGATGTAGTATTCTTGGCTGCATATTTTTATCATTTAGTGCCCTGAATATATCATGCCAGTCCTTTCTGGCCTGCTAGGTCTCTGTGGATAGGTCTGCTGCCAATCTAATGTTTCTGCTGTTGTAGGTTACAGACCTCTTGTCCCGAGCTGCTTTCAGGATTTTCTCTTTGTCTCTGAGACTTGTAAGTTTTATTATTAGATGTCAGGGTGTTTACCTATTTTTATTGATTTTGAGGGGGGTTCTCTTTGCCTCCTGGATTTTGATCCCTGTTTCCTTCCCTAAATTAGGGAAGTTCTCTGCTATAATTTGCTCCAATATACCTTCTGCCCCTCTCTCTCTTTCTTCTTCTTCTGGGATCCCAATTATTCTAATGTTGTTTCGCTTTATGGTATCACTTATCTCTCGAATTCTCCCTTCCTGATCCAGTAGTTGTTTATCTCTCTTTTTCTCAGCTTCTTTATTCTCCATCATTTGGTCTTCTATATCACTAATTCTTTCTTCTGCCTCATTTATCCTAGCAGTTAGCGCCTCCATTTTGGATTGCACCTCATTAATAACCTTTTTGATTTCAACTTCGTTTTTAGTTCTTTTATTTCTCCAGAAAGGGATTCTCTAGTGTTTTCTATGCTTTTTTCAAGCCCAGCTAGTATCTTTATAATCGTCATTCTGAACTCTAGTTCTGACATCTTACTAATGTCTGTATTGATTATGACCCTGGCAGTCAGTACTGCCTCTTGTTATTTATTTTTTTTTAAAGATTTTATTTATTTGACACAGAGAGAGAGATAGAGAGCACAAGAAGGGGGAGCAGCAGGCAGAGGGAGGGGGAGAAGCAGGCTCTCCGCTGACCTGGGATCGTGACCTGAGCCGAAGGCAGCCGCTTAACTGACTGAGCCACCCAGGCGCCCCTTGTTATTTTTTTTGAGGTGAGTTTTTCCATCTTGTCATTTTATCCAGAGGAGAATAGATGAATGAGAGAACAAAATGCTAAAAGGGTAACAACGACCCCAGAA
>NW_027772760.1:0-293 GCF_054177405.1 Leptonychotes weddellii | reverse complement strand
TCACTATCGTCTTGTTGCCAATCATGGTATCTATTTTTTTTGCCTTTCACCTTATCAGAAGAAACAGAAAACAGAATGGAATTAACTTCAAATCCATCTGTTTTTGTTGTACTACTTGAAATAATCATGATGACTCTTAAGTGGAATGATCTTTACACTAGTTGACTAAGATCTCCTTTGTGTGTGTGTGCGCGCGCATGTGCGCACGCATACGTGTACACTTTGGATTCCACTTACTAAATATTTTGTGGAAAACGCTGGGTCTGTATAGATTACTATTTTGTAATCTATAG
>NW_027772759.1:0-293 GCF_054177405.1 Leptonychotes weddellii | reverse complement strand
TAAGAATGAGCCTGTGATTTCCTTCAGCCTTAACTTCACTGAATGAGGTCAACGGCTGTTCATTTTGCTGTCACTGCCCCGTCCCTCTCACGCGAATCCGCGAGAGCTCTCACCAGTGAGCTCAGCTTATCGCGCAAGACTTCCTCTGTGGCCCAAAAGGGAACATGTAATAGGGCTGGTGCTGAGCTTTAAGCTCTTCTCAGAACCTGCTTTTCATTAGCATTCGATTTCCCACACTCCGCCAAGAGCCTCTAAGAATAGGCTCATTAGATATGGGGTCGGATTCGGCTCTC
>NW_027772758.1:0-293 GCF_054177405.1 Leptonychotes weddellii | reverse complement strand
GGAGCTACCTTAGGTCCGGAAAGACATTTGAGTAAAGTCAAGAGTAAAGATACAAAATAAGTTCAAAGTGTGTGGAAGGTAGCCTGCCTACTGCGTAGGGCAATTAGAATAAAAGATGGTAGTATAAGGAGAAGCTGTGCTCTTGGGTTGATAGTAGATTGTTGAGGGCCTTTAAAGCCTACTGAGATGTTTGAATGTCGTTCTTGAAGCTCAGGGTAAAGTCTGATAGAATCTTTGATTTAGAAAGTTAACTCTATAGAAGAAATGTTGTAGAGGGAAGATAGAGAATGTGT
>NW_027772757.1:0-293 GCF_054177405.1 Leptonychotes weddellii | reverse complement strand
CTCCTGTACTCTGAACTTAGTTTTATGGGAAACGAGGGTTATAAAGACCTGGTGGGTACTTAATTAGTTACTAATCTTCCTATGAATGTTCTTTTTGGTTTAAGGAGTACATTGTTGATTAAATCTATTGAATGGGTAGGAGTACCTTTAAATATGACAGGAGTTTTGTGAGAAGCATGTATGAGAACACTTCCAATCTATACAGTTACTGAGATTATTAAATATAAAAGTAATCGTGAGATGTAAGCTGTATTTACTCCTCTATTCCTCTAGTTTTATATATTAATTTTTTG
>NW_027772756.1:0-293 GCF_054177405.1 Leptonychotes weddellii | reverse complement strand
ATTGGACAAACAAATTAATTAAAATGGAAATAAAATCAATCAGACTCTGGAGCAGGAATTTTATACTTCCATTCTTTTGGCCTTCCTGGTGCTTTTGGTCACCCATCAGTCCCTGCTGACCTTTACTCTTCTAAAAATTCATTCAGGAAGTTTCTCTTTATTATTTTTCATTTTTTTCAAAGAGATTTAGCATGTTCCAAAATGATGCTTTTTGAGATGTAGTAAATAAAAAAGAAATCTATTGCATGATGTGCAAGACAAATAAGATGTGTCTTATTCTAAAATGAGTCACA
>NW_027772755.1:0-293 GCF_054177405.1 Leptonychotes weddellii | reverse complement strand
GAAGTGATGGGATATAACTTCTAAGGTTAGATTATAAGACATTGTGACTTTCTTTCTCTCTCTCCTCATATAATCCCTCTGATGAATTCAGTTGCCATGTTGTCAGCTGCCTACTGATATGTCCACAGGGTAAGGAGCAGCCAGCAGGGAGCTGAAGCACTCAGTCAGTCATACCACCCACAAAGAATGGAACCCTGCTGATAACCACGCAAATGAGTCTAGAAGCACACCCTTCCACATTTGAGTCTTGACAGGATTGAAACCCTGGCTGACCCATTAATTATGAGAGACCA
>NW_027772754.1:0-293 GCF_054177405.1 Leptonychotes weddellii | reverse complement strand
GGAGGGGGGAGAGGCAGGCTTCCCGCTGAGCGGGGAGCCCGATGCGGGGCTCGATCCCAGGAGTCTGGGATCATGACCTGAGCCGAAGGCAGGCGCTTAACGACGGAGCCACCCAGGCGCCCCAGCACTTTACAACTCTTAGCTTAGTTAATCCTCATAACAATGACAGGAGGTAGGAACCGCTAGCATCACTTTCCCCTTGCGCCCCCTTCCCCCCGCCCCCTCCCCCGAGCCCCTTTCTCCAGCAACCCCTCCCCATGTGTGCTCCTCCCCACACGCCCCCCAATACTCCT
>NW_027772753.1:0-293 GCF_054177405.1 Leptonychotes weddellii | reverse complement strand
TCTCACCACCCTGAGATCATGACCTGAGCCAAAACCAAGCTGGACGCTTAACTAACTGAGCCACCCGGGTGCCCCAGCAAATCTCAATTTTGTATTAATAGGGAAAAAGTCTATTCTCTGCACATTTCTTCAATAATTTAGCAAGGTCAATAAAATGTAAACCTAACCACTTTCACTCATTTGTTTCCTGATGATTTGAAAAATCCAAGTAGTAGCAATAATAATAGTAATAATAGCAAGTAGCACTTCTACACCAGGTTGTAAATACTGGAAAATACACAGGTGATGGAAAA
>NW_027772752.1:0-293 GCF_054177405.1 Leptonychotes weddellii | reverse complement strand
GTTGTCACTAAAAAAAAAAAAAGCAATGGCAATGATGTGATGTGATGCAGGTGTTATTTAATAAATACTACAACGGTAAGCATTTTGCAATATATAAGTGTATCAAATCAACACATTGTGCCCTTTAAACTTACACAGTGTTACAATTCAATTATATCTCAACAAAGCCGGCGGAGGCGGGGGGCACCGGTGGAGGGTAGTGGGTTGGCGCTCCTCACTAGAGAGAATAAGCTAGCAAGAATGGGTAAAAATCAGACCCCAACCAATTAGCTTCAGATGAAGTTAACTCCAGA
>NW_027772751.1:0-293 GCF_054177405.1 Leptonychotes weddellii | reverse complement strand
GGTTGGTAGTGACAAGTTAATAGTAGAGGCAGGAAATAAAATGAAGAAACACATTTTGATTGATGGTACTACTATAGATGGGCTCTGTCTGGTTTTACATAGTGGCCAATCAAAGCAAAATAGATCTAGTAGTTTAAAACTTTAAATATGTTTCCTCAATTAAAAATTTAAAAGGCCGGCTGAGGTCAAAGAGGTTGCTCCCTGTGTTCTCCTTTAGGATTTTGATGGACTCCTGTCAAATAAGTCAAACAGAGAAAGACATGTATCATATGATCTCACTGATATGAGGAATT
>NW_027772750.1:0-3763 GCF_054177405.1 Leptonychotes weddellii | reverse complement strand
GGCTCCCTGCTCCGCGGGAAGCCTGCTTCTCCCTCTCCCACTCCCCCTGCTTGTGTTCCCTCTCTCACTGTGTCTCTCTCTGTCAAATAAATAAAATCTTAAAAAAAATAAAAATAGGGGCGCCTGGCTGGCTCAGTTGGTTAAGCGACTGCCTTCGGCTCAGGTCATGATCCTGGAGTCCCTGGATCAAGCCCCACATCGGGCTCCCTGCTCGGCAGGGAGTCTGCTTCTCCCTCTGACCCTCCCGCCTCTCATGTGCTCGCTCTCATTCTCTCTCACACAAATAAATAAATAAAATCTTTAAAAAAATAAAAATAAAATAAAATTAAAAAAATAAAAAATAAACAACCATTATAAAGTGTACAATTCAGTGGCACTTAGTACACTCACAACGTTGTGCCACCACAACTACCTAGTTCCAGAACATTTTCATCACCCCAGAAAGAAACCTCATACCCCATTATGCTATATAAGCACTCACTCTGTTTTCTTCCCTCCTCTAACCGCTGGCAACCACTAATCTGTTTCTGTCTGTGGATTTGCCTCTCCTGGACATTTCATATAAATGGCATCCTACACTATGTGGCCTTGCGTGGCTAGCTTCTTTCACTTAGCTTAATGTTTTCAGGAATCATCCACGTGATAGTACGTATCAGTGCTTCATTCCTTCTTATGGCGGGATGATACTCCATTGTATGGATATCTCATTTGTTTATCCATTCGTAAATTGGTGGACATTTGGGTGGTTTCCAACTTTTGGCTCTCATAAAGTATTGCTACGAGCATTCGGACGTTTGCGTATAAGTTTTTGTTTGAACACCTGTCTTCAGTTCTTTCGGATATATGCCTGGGAGAGGGAGGTTCTTATAAAATTTTGAGTGAATGAGCACATGGAGATTGAGTGGTTCCTCTGCGCTGGGCCCTTGTGTTAGGCAGTGCTGGGACATAGTGATGACAGAAACAGGCCCGGGCTCTCCTCTTGCAGGGCTCCCATCAGGGGGGTAGGGAAAGAAACACAAATTACAAGTGTGAATTCTGCTGAGAGGGAAGAAGACCAAATGCTAAAACTGGACGGAAGCACTAAAACAACAGGAGGACCAGATATGGGCTGGCCATCTTGGAAGGCTTCCCAGAGGAGGTGATATTTGAGCCAAGATCTGAGGAATGCCAAAAAGATGGTTAGGGTCCTGGGAGTTGGGGCCAGAGCAGGGAAACCGTTCCGTGTGTGTGCGAATAACTAGAGGCAGATGTGAGTCTTGTTCCGTCGTTTGTTCACTGTCCAGCCTCGGGCTGGTGACTTCACCACCCTGAGCCTCTGTTTCCTTATCCCTAAAATGAGTTGGTGTTAAGATGAGACAGGATCTCACTTATCTAAGAACTACACTACAAAGAGTTAGCACAGACTGAGAATTTCTGAGCGCCAGGCACAAAGCTAGTACTTTGCGTTCTAAAATAAAATAAATAAAATCTTAAAAAATATTTACTTTTTTAAAGATTTTATTTATTTATTTGACAGAGAGAGAGAGAGCACAAGCAGGGGGAGTGGCAGGCAGAGGCAGAGGGAGAAGCAAGCTCCCCGCAGAGCAGGGAGCCCGAGGTGGGACTTGATCCCAGGACCCCAGGACCACGACCCGACTGAAGGCAGTCGCCCAACCAGCTGAGCCACCCAGGCGCCCATTTATTTTAGAGAGAGAGAGAGAGAGCGCGTGCGTGCATGCTTGAGTTGGGAAGGGGCAGAGGGAGAGGGAGAAAATCTCAAGCAGACTCCCCGCTGAGCATGGAGCCCAAGGGTGGGGGGGCTCGATCTCATGACCCTCAGACGCTTAACCAGCTGAGCCACCCAGGTGCCCCTCTTAGTTTTATTCTTAAGAATATCAATATCCTGGGGCGCCTGGGTGGCTCAGTTGGTTAAGCGACTGCCTTCGGCTCAGGTCATGATCCCGGAGTCCCGGGATCGAGTCCCGCATCGGGCTCCCTGCTCAGCGGGGCGTCTGCTTCTCCCTCTGACCCTCCCCCCTCTCATGTGCTCTCTGTCTCTCTCATTCTCTCTGTCTCAAATAAATAAATAAAATCTTAAAAAAAAAAAAAAGAATATCAATATCCGGGGACCTGGCTATTTCAGTTGGTAGAAAGTGCAAGTCTTGATCTTGGGATTGTGAGTTCAAGCCCCATGTTGGGCATGGAGCTCACTTAAATCAAATGTATTTAAACTTAAAAAAAAAAAAAAAATATATATATATATATGTATGTATGTATGTATTTTTTAAAAGAGAATATCAATACTGCTTTGGGGGGAGGCTGAATGAGTTGGGGGCCCGGTGGGCCAGTGTCCTGGCTCAGCTGATGTCCCCACTTTCCCGCCAGAGGATATATCGGTGGTGTTTAGCAGGGCCTCCTGGGAAGGCCGGGCTGACTTCTCCCAGGCCGATGTGCACCGCCAGATTGCTATTGTGTTCAAGACACCGCCCTATGAGGACCTGGAAATCGTTGAGCCTGTGACCGTGAACGTCTTCCTGCAGCGGCTTACGGATGGGGTCTGCAGTGAGCCTCTGCCCTTCACGTACCTGCCTCGGGACCATGGTAACCACGGCAATCCAGGGTGATCCACTGCCCAGAGACCAGGTCTTTGGCCTAGAGTGGCCAAGAGGCAGGAGTAAAATGCAGGCTCATAACTGCACAGACTGAGGTTCAGTTCCTGGCTCCACCTCTTACTGGTTGTGTGACCTTGGCCTCTCTCTGAACCTCAGTCTCCTCCTGTGTAAAGTGGAAGTAATAGTACCTATCTGATGGCATTTGGGGAGTATTTGATTATTTCTCCCCTCAGCATGCCTGCTCATGCCTGGCCCTATACTGGGTGGTGCTGGGGACATAGCAGTGACCCATGATAGCCCCAGCCTCACCCTCATAAGTCTCACAGTTCTTTAGTGCGGATGGAATTGCTCAGGGGACTCAGATTGCTCAGAGGGGGCATCTGACCCAGGCTTGGAGATGAGGGAGGGCTTCCTGGAGGAGGGGGACGGCTGAGCTGAGAATGTGGGGATGATTAAGCAGTTCTCCAGGGGAATTGAGAAATAGTGTTTTAAGCAGCTGGAGTAGCAAGTGCAAAGGTCCTGAGGCAGGATTGTGCCTGCAGTGTCCCAGGAAAAACAAAGAGGCCAATGTGGCTAGAAGTGGATTTGGGTTTCATTCTGATTAAGATATGGACATCTATTTGCATTAGTTGGCCAAGAACTAGAACAGCTCAATGACTTCCTAAGTGGTCTCTATAATTAATTCTTAATTATTATTATTGATGGATAATGTTGCCCCTCGTATCTCCTGAACAGACAGCTATGGCGTGGACAAGAAACGGAAACGGGGGATGCCTGACGTCCTCGGGGAGCTGAACAGCTCTGGTGTGTCCCCTCTGCCCCTTTCCACACTCATCTCTGGGTTCCTAGAAGGGGATGGCTAAGCCCTAGGCTGGGAAGGAGGGGCTCTGAGGGTCCAGGGTTCCTCATCTCTGCCTTCCCTCAGACCCCCATGGCATCGAGAGCAAACGGCGGAGGAAAAAGCCAGCCTTCCTGGATCACTTCCTGCCCAACCCCAGCTCAGGTGAGTCGTGGCTCAGGTGGGTCTGAGGGTGAGCTGCAGCCCTGCTTCTGGCCTCTTCAGGCTCCGCCCCCCCCCCCCCCCCAAAGCTCTCCTAAGGCCAGGAACTCACATCTTAGGCAGCAGCATGAAGTAGAAAGAACAGTTCTGGACACAGTCTGGAGGCTTCGAT
>NW_027772749.1:0-293 GCF_054177405.1 Leptonychotes weddellii | reverse complement strand
AATCAATTGCCTCCACATTTTATACTGTGGATATAAAGAATTAAAGAAAAATAATGGACATCTATTGTATATATATTTTATAGTTTTTTATTATTTTTTTTTAATTCCAGTATAGTTAACATACAGTGTTGTATTAGTTTCAGGTGTACAATAGAGTGATTATTTTGTCATTTTTGAAGTTTATATATTATTTTGTCTTCACTGCCATGTGAATCTGAAAACTCTTCCTGTAAGTGTGGTTTCTAAATATATGTATCTATGCCTCCCTAAGCGGGAAGCTAGAGCCTATTTTT
>NW_027772748.1:0-293 GCF_054177405.1 Leptonychotes weddellii | reverse complement strand
GGCATGGGGGCTCTGGATTGGCTCAGAGGTGGAGAAGAATGAAAACCCCTAAAGAACTGGCCGCTAATTCTCTCAACCCCGGGTGCCCACTAAACCCAATCCAAGAAAATGAGGTACAGATGGTGAAATGGATTTAGCCTAGCAACGTTACTTGGTAAAAGAAGAACACAAGCAACTTTTGTTTCCTCACATGATAGAAGTTAGATCTATTCCCTGTGAAGAATGAGAGGAGAAGACCCTTAACCTGGGCTGCAGTCTGACTCTGCTGCTCTCCAGCTGGGTGAGCTTGGACA
>NW_027772747.1:0-293 GCF_054177405.1 Leptonychotes weddellii | reverse complement strand
TGCACGTGTGTGTCTGTCTGTGTGTGTGTGTGTCGGTATGCATATGCAACAGTGTGTGTGTGTGTTTCGGTATGCATATGCAACAGCGCGTGCATGTGTCTGTGTGTGTGTTTCGGTATGCATATGCAACAGCATCTGTGTGTGTGTGTGTGTGTGTGTGTTTCGGTATGCATATGCAACAGCGTCTGTGTGTGTGTGTGTGTTTCGGTATTCATATGCAACAGCGTGTGTGTGTGTGTGTGTGTGTGTTTCGGTATGCATATGCAACAGCGTCTGTGTGTGTGTGTTTTGGT
>NW_027772746.1:0-293 GCF_054177405.1 Leptonychotes weddellii | reverse complement strand
CAACAGAAAAATATTTGTGAGCAGAGAAATCAAATATGTATGTTTTACATATATTATATATGAATCAGATATATATTATACATATAAATATATAACTATGATAAATATTTGTATATTATATATAAGTAAAATGTATATGTTATATATGAATATATATTGTATATATTAAATATATACGTGTGTGTGTGTATATATATATGTATCTTCTGGGGATACAATAATGAGCAAGGAATATAGCCCTTGTTTTCCTTCAGCTTATCGTCTACTGGGGAGTAAGAACAATAAAATTTGTA
>NW_027772745.1:0-293 GCF_054177405.1 Leptonychotes weddellii | reverse complement strand
CACATTTTAAAATTAAAACTTCATTAGAAAATACATTTCAATTTAAGGTGTATATGAAGATAAATATTTCCATCACTATGTGCTGGCTAGGTAATACCTTGGCATACTTATAACAATTGTGTTTTTCACCTTACAATTTTTTTATCTGATTATAAAAGTAATGTGTGCTTATTAATATATCCTCAAAAGTATCTTCCCCCAAAATGACTTCTAATGGTTCCAAATCAGTCTAGCAAGCAGCTGTGCAGTAATTTGACATCTTCCTATTGTTAAGATAGTTCGGTTGTTTCTAA
>NW_027772744.1:0-293 GCF_054177405.1 Leptonychotes weddellii | reverse complement strand
GTCCAAGTGCAAAGGCTGTTGTCTTTCTACTCCTCCATCTTCCTCGAATTTCCCCGCAGCCTATTGCTCTAGGCCTGACGTTGATATTATCTTAGAGTCAAACTTATTTCCCTTTGGAGAAACCAATATAGCTTTTTTGTTATTATTTTCAGGGTAAAATGTACATAATCAATCATTATTGACATCTAGCACATTCACCATGCTGAGCATCACTATGAGTGACCATCACCACTACCTAGCCAGCTACCCAGAACATTGTCATCACCCCAAAAGGAAACCCCGTACCAATTAAG
>NW_027772743.1:0-293 GCF_054177405.1 Leptonychotes weddellii | reverse complement strand
AGTTTGGATGACTCCCTCCAGATCCCGGATATAGGGGGAGAGAGAATGGCCTCCCTCAGACCACAGCTCACCTACAGCAGCATGGGGCCTTGATCTTGGCAGTCCTACCTCCAGCAAGACCGGGACCTGGAAGGCAGGCCGCCTCTGCCCCCGGCCCCCGGGGGGCCTGCTTGTCCTGAGGCCTCTGCTCTCCTCCTGGGGACACTGGGGAGCCCAAAGGGAAGAAATGCTGTTCTTGAAAATGCCTTCAGTGGTTCTGGAACAGTTCACAAAGGCCATTCATACCTCACAGA
>NW_027772742.1:0-293 GCF_054177405.1 Leptonychotes weddellii | reverse complement strand
TGAGGCAGAAGCTCTGCTGGGCATCTGAGTCCCTCTGCCGTAGTCCCTCCATGTCCAGCCCCCGCCCCCCGCCGCCGCCCCGAGTCATGGGGAAGATGGGTTTAGACAAGCCAGTGAGTGCCCATCATGGCCCTCGGTCATGGACGGGGCTCAACATTAGTTCTCTTGCAATGACTCGGGAAAGGAACCGAAGTGTTCACGCACGGAGGGAGAAAGAGGAAGTCTGGCGCATATGCCTGGCCCATGTGCGTTGCTTCCTCCTGGTGTTTGAGGGGCTGCCGTGTCTCGGGGTG
>NW_027772741.1:0-293 GCF_054177405.1 Leptonychotes weddellii | reverse complement strand
TGATTCCTTCTTCACCACTGCTGCTCACTTCACCCTCATCTGTAGACTGCAATAGTGCAATAGATTCCTAACTGGCTCTCCCAGTTAGGCTGTCCGTATGGCTGCCAGGATGACCTTTCTAAGATTCAATGTCATTTTCTGTGGCCTCCCCAACATCTGTATGATTGATTGCAAACTCTTTATATGTCGTATGTCATATAAAATCCTCTGCATTCTGGGTCCCACATGCCTTTCATACTTAACATCTACCATGTCCTAGATTCTAGTGATAACCCACCAGCCTCCCTTCACCT
>NW_027772740.1:0-293 GCF_054177405.1 Leptonychotes weddellii | reverse complement strand
ATCTGCTGCTGCTGGAGGAGCAGCTTCTCTCGTCCCTGCCTCCAGCAAAGGATGGGGCACTCAGGTCCCTCTGCCCCTCCTCTGTCCGGGCTGAACTGGCAGCGGATTCCCACAAGTGGCAAGGACAGGGGGACTGAAGCCTACCCTGCCCTTTTCACTCATCCCAGCTCAAGGCAAAGGCTGGGTGTTTGCCTCCTGCTGACACTTGAATTCTCCATCACTGTCGGGAGTGGATGCAGCGGTCGGGAGGAAGAGATGCTGTGATTTGTCATCTAGTGCTGAGTTCAGAGCTT
>NW_027772739.1:0-3764 GCF_054177405.1 Leptonychotes weddellii | reverse complement strand
AATTTGTGGGAGAATTGACATCTTGAAATATTGGGTGTTCTAATTCATGGATATAGTAATAATTCTTTCCATTAGTTTGGGTCTTTTACAATTTGTCTCAGCAAGTAGAATTCAGTATAGAAATCCTGTCCATATTTTATTAGATTTATTCTTAAATAATTGATATTATTTATACTTTTATAAATATTAATTTTAAATAAATTCTAAAAAATTATTTTATATGATATATAGAAATACAAATGATTTTTGTATATTAACCTTGAATCCAGTGACCTCATTATTACTTCTTTTAGCTTTCTGTGGATTTCTTTGATTATCCTATTCACGTCCTAAGGTCTTGTGTGGATAATAATAATTTAATTAATCTTGCCAAATCCTTACAATTTCATCTCATTTTCTGACCTATGTGCACTGTCTGAGATTTTATTAAATATTGAATAGAAGTGGAAATAGCATAAATCCTGATCTCATTCCCACTTTCAGCTGCTAGTAAGACACTGTTAAGTACATTATTTGTTTGCATTATTTTTAATGAACACATCTTAACAGATCAAGAATGTTTGCTTCTATCACTAATTTGTGAATAGTTTTTATTATGAATGGCTATTAGATTTTATCAAATACTTCTTTTTGTGTCTTTTAAAATGAGTACATTATTTTTTTTTTTGTTCGATTTATGTAGTGAATTCCATTGACTGACTTTTTGATGTTAAATCAAACATGCAATCATAAAATAAATCCAATTAGGTTGTGTTATAAAAAGAACATTCTTGGGTGCCTGGGTGGTTCAGTCAGTTAAGTGTCTGTCTTTGGCTCAGGTCATAATCTCTGGGTCCTGGGATCAAGCCCCCTGTCAGTTTCCCTCCTCAGTGGGAAATCTGCTTCTCCCTCTCCCCACCCTCCCTCCCTTGCTCTCTCTCTCTCTCTCAAATAAAAATCTTTAAAAAAAATAAAAAATTTAAAAAACATTCATATATAAAGTTTGATACAGTTGGCTAATATTTTATTAAGATGTTGCATCTATGTTCATGATTTGCTGATCTATAATTTTTTTTTCTGTATTGTCCTTTGTACAATATTTTTGTATCAAGATTTTGGTAACAAAATTATGCAAGTTTCATATGGATATTTCTTTTTTATTCTATTCTCTGAAAGAGTCAGTGTAAGTTTGGTGTTTTTTAAGCTTTTTATCCACTTCGTCTAAATTTTTTAATTTGTCAGCATTATGTTCTTAAAAAGATATCTTTTTTTAAGATTCTAATTTTAATTCCAGTATAGTTAACATACAGTATCTTATTATTTTTTAGTATCTATAGGTTCTCTAATGATATCCCTTTTTCTACTCCTGATATTGGTAATGTGCTTTTTCTCTTTCTTCTTGATCTGCCTTGCTAAGGCTTTAGTAATCTTATGAGTCTTTTTAAAGAACCAACATCTCATTTGTTGATTTTTCTCTTTTGTATATTTGTTTTCTATTTCATTAATTTCTACTCTTACTTTGATTATCTCATTTCTTTTACTTTCTTGATATTTATTACACTGCCCTCTTCCCAACATCTTGATTTTGATTCTCAGATAATTGATTTTTAGAATTTCTTTTAAAAGATATATATCCCATGAATTACATTCTATCAACAGCTTTCAGTCCTCAAATCTTGGTATGTTGTATTTTCCTTGTCATCCACACAGCAGAACTTAAATCCAGAATTTTTATTCTAATCTAGAATTCTTCCAAAAAGTATACAGTATACTATTCTTTATTTCTTTGTTATCTATAAATAAGTGGTATTCGGACTTTTATGTGAAAATATTCAGACACAAAAGTAAATAAAATTGCCATTTTCAGCTTGCATATTTTGTGCCAGTAAATGGTCAAGCTTTTTCTTGTTTTTCATTTGTTTTTATATTTAATATCCCCAACAACCTTGGGAGGTATGCATTGTTATCTCCTCTTTACAAATGAAGAAACAGGCACAGAGAGATGAAGGGATTATGTCTATTCCAATTGTGTGTAGTAGAACTAGAATTTGAAAATAAACAGGATAAACTTCTCTAAAGTCTGTGTTCTCTTTCTTTCATTCTCTCCTACTCCATGCTACTTCTACCTATATACCATGCATTGGAAGAACAGAACTGAAGAATCACAGTTAGAATGAGCAAACATCATAGACCCTTACATTTTGTAGGTAAGAAAACTATAGATTCCAGAGAAGCTGTGTGGCTCAACCAAGGCCATTTTGCTAGTGAATAGTTGAGCCAGAACCAAATCTAAGGTGTCCTTTTTTTCAGGACAATGATGTTCCTGCCCTTCTAAATTGCTTCACAGTCTACCTGCCAGAAACAGGCAGCAGTGCAATGTTGTCAACAATGCTTACATAACCACTCCATTCACCTGCTTGCAAAGCTTACGAAACTATTTTGTCAGCAATACTATAAAAGAGTACAGAACGTAGACATTAGTCTCCAATCATTCCTTAACAATATTTTAACAAGTTCTACAAAAGTTTTCTTGCTTCTCATTGGTAATCACTGAGAGGAGTTAATATGGAGAGCAGATGATAAGAGTTCCCAAGCTGAGACAATGGACTCTGAAAAACAAACAGGGTTCTAGAGGGGAGGGGGGTGGGAGGATGGGTTAGGCTGGTGATGGGTATTAAAGAGAGCACGTTCTGCATGGAGCACTGGGTATTATATGCAAACAATGAATCATGGAACCCTACATCAAAAACTAATGATGTAATGTATGGTGATTAACATAACATAATAATTTAAAAAATGCAAATAAAAAAATGAGAGATAAAAAAGATGGCGGAGGAGTAGGGGACCCTATTTCAACTGGTCCCCGAAATTAAGCTGGATACCTACCAGATCACTCTGAGCAGCCACAAAATCAGCCTGAGATGTAAGAAGATCTGGATCTCTACAAACAGAATATCGCAGGTGGTTGGTTTCAGTTGGTTTCGAGGTACAAAGCGGGAAGCCGTGATTCTGCAGGCAGATACCAGAGGATAAACGGCAGCGGGAGGGTGCCTGGCCATGGGGATCCTACACCACTGATGAGCGACAGCCTCACTCCCTGGGGACAGGGCACAGACTCGCAGAGCAGTAGCGGCAGGGAAAGGACTTTAGGGCAGCCCCCGGGGTGGAAACCCAGAGCAGCAAGGTCGCGCGTGGGAACTGGGAGCAGCTGGTGGTTTTAGAAGCAAAAAGGGCAGAGACATGCTCCGACCTGGAGGCAGGACTAGGAGCGCTGCGGAGGGGCGCACAACCCAGGCCGCTGCAGTTTATGGCAACATGGACAGAAACGGAGACAATGTGGCCTGGAGAGCTCACTGAAGAACAGACTGCGGTCTCTCTGCTCTGAGGCAGAGGGTTAGAAACGGTCTTTTCTGCTCTGACTCACGGAAGAGACGCAGAAAGCCACCAGGGAAAGGCGCCAGAGAACAAAAGCTCCCAAAACTGATTCCCACTGAGCGCATCCCCTGCCACAGGGGGGCAGGGCAACTCCACCCGAACAGGGTTGCCTGAGTAACAGCGTGGCAGCCCCCTCCCACAGAAGACAGGCTGGGAAAACAAGAGGCCAGCAACCCTAAGGTTCCAAGAAAACAGGTGCATCTTGCTTGGGTTCTGGTCAATAATTTGGACTCTCTACATTCCCTCAAACACCCATCAACAGAATGACCTGGAGGAGGAGCCCCCAAAATAGAAAAGACTCAGAGATTATGACTTATGCTGCAGATTTACAAATGGATGCAGATATAACC
>NW_027772738.1:0-293 GCF_054177405.1 Leptonychotes weddellii | reverse complement strand
TTCATCTGAGTAATGACGGAAAATGCTGGACTTTGTGGCCAGCAAGTTCCTAAGAAACTCCAACCTTTTGCTGTTAAAGGGTGCTTTCAAGTTGCATTTTTTTTTTTTTAAAGATTTTATTTATTTATTTGAGAGAGAGAGAATGAGAGACAGAGAACATGAGAGGGAGGAGGGTCAGAGGGAGAAGCAGACTCCCTGCCGAGCTGGGAGCCCGATGCGGGACTCGATCCCGGGACTCCAGGATCATGACCTGAGCCGAAGGCAGTCGCTTAACCGACTGAGCCACCCAGGCG
>NW_027772737.1:0-293 GCF_054177405.1 Leptonychotes weddellii | reverse complement strand
AATGTGCGGGGCTTTACAATTTGCTTTTAAAAATACTATTAAGTTCAACATTTTCCTTGGTTTCAATTCAATTTTTTTCCTGTTAAGTACAAGTTAAATACTTTTGTTTGAAAAGTATTTACCTACTTTTAATGAGATTGATGATGTTTATGTCACTTAATACTTTTGCCCCAAATTTTCAAACATGAAAATTTAATTCAACAGTCTTTAAAATATATAATTTTTTAAATAAAAGAAAACTTTGTAGGTACTTATTAATTTATAGTCAACATAATACAACATAATGTATAGCT